>NW_019211460.1:11093389-11208524 GCF_002443255.2 Varroa destructor | reverse complement strand
ATATTGTGTTTTATATATACAGATAAAGACGAACTGCCAATAAGAACTTAGCACTGGCGAGGAAGTCGTCTTTTTCAAATGATCTTCTGCTCCCTATATTATTTAGGTCATTTTTCAAATTTGATTCAGACGTCCAAGTACTGTTAATTAGCTCAGTGTGGATGCTTAGAAGAACATCAGTCAAAAAATGATCAACTACCGCAATAGGTTGCTTCACAGGGATGGAATAATCGAACCGAATAGCATTTTTGTCCACAGGCACCCTATAATGTCCTGGTACGTCACTGCTGTCAAGCTCGAAATGAATACAGACAGCCCCTGGCAGGTGCCAATGCACTATACAGAGAACTGTTCATCTTTCACTACCGAGCTGACTAGCATTTTTCGTTTAATTATTATCTCACTATAGGATACATATTCTATATTATTTCATATAGATATAGAGAAATTACTCTTAACGTCGGGGCAATTGTATGTCGGATAGGTTCGAGTACAACTAGACACGTATTGAAGCACAACGTATGCGGCTATAAATAAGTTGACACCTCATAAATACCGTCCGTTTACAACTAACAGGTAACTTCTGAACGTCTCTCACAAGTTATGAAGTTCTCACTTACTGCGGTTTCGCCTTGTGTTTGCAAAAACTGTCGAAGTTAAATGCTTTAGAAGTTCTGCACTTAACAAAAAAGACCGTAGGTGTTTAAATATTTATCTCTGTAGAACCGTTTTCAAAGTAGAAAGGAAGATGACAAGCCCAACGATGACCTCACTGTGTATAACTGATTCAAAATGCCAGGAAAATGGTACAAAACAGCTTTGGGAACTTGGCCCACCAAAGAACCGTACTTTTTCTCGGAAAGGGATTATATGGTAAGCAGATGTCTACCATAGCAAAGCGAGTGCCAGAAGCCGATACTTCGTAAGCTTACTTAATTCTTGCAGATACGGACAAGTTGAGCGTCGAGCTCCGATTTACATGTAGCAGTTTATCGAGATGGTCACCCTTTGCCATATGTAAATGCTGATCTCGTGGCGTAGATACTGGAAAAGTATGTACGTTGATACCTAGATGAGCACGTACTTGTTATGAGTTGAAAATAGATTATTGATAGGTTGGGTTTTGTGTGCTCACGACAGGTTACGTATCGTAGTCATTTGTTTCATTTTAGTGACCATAAAACGCTAATTAATGCTCGTTTTGTTGTTCATAACGAAAAAAAAAAAAAAATTAGCCCCACCTATCCACCTGAAGAAGGGTTGTTCTGTCGGCGAATATCTCGACTAAAACGACCTTTTTTTATTTAGCTGGACGTATGCTCGAATGTTTAAGGAATAAGAGGCCAGACTTGGAAGCAGGCTGCAGCACATGTGTCTAATGATGATGGTGGCTGTATATCATGGACATTCAAGTCGATCGCAGTCTTTTTTAATCGAAGCCGACATGATGGCGCTGTATCAGCCAACCGGAACCGGCGCACGATGGCCGGAAGATATTTTAGAGTTGTTTTAGTGTAATTGATGAGTTTAGACTGATCATAATGGTCGGTTGAACTTTGATTCAGTTATTCCTTATGTTGTGGCGCACTTTTACCTACCATGAAAATCGGATGTGAAACTTTGCGGGGTAAGGAGTATGTACTGATAACTATCGAAGTTGTGCTTGACCGTCTGCCACAAAGCTTAACTAAAGCGGCTTTTCCTTCTAGTACAATTTTCTTCATGATACTATAAATATATATGCAAAGCTTTTTGGATATATTCGCGCGCATCCCGAACCCTTCTCCTCTACATTGACTTTGTAAAGAAACTTCAAACGACTAACCAACTTAATTAGCTGGCACCCTCAGTTACCATGGCCTTTAAAGAACGAACAATGAGACACTTCTCGTTTGGCAAAATCCTGATCCCTTTTTGTTTGATACCCTTTCATCTGACCTTCTCTGTGTCAGAGAAAACCGGGTCTGCTTAAAGCAGAAGTCATAAGAACGAACATCATTCTTGGGGCGCGCGCAGACATTTATAGACCACTCTATAAGCAGTATCAAGCCGATTCAATGCTATGCTTCCTGCTTTAATAGACAAATCTGAAAACAAGTGTTTCTAAAGCTGAACTGTCTAGGTCTCTCAGTCTTGCTGTTTCAGTTCTTTAAAGTTTGCCGAACGGTATCGACCTGCGCAGAACACATCAGTGACCAGAAGCAGTGGCCGAAATTTTCCGAACGATGTGAATCATAGACGCAATGGCACACCTGCGCAACGTGTGCCTAGTTCCTAAGCTTAACGTCTGCTGCGCGCTGATCCATCGGCAGTCGGTCAAATAATGTCGGTTCGCGGAACGTCCAGACACTTTGTGATCCCTGCGTTTTCTTCGGTGGTCTCAGCACTAACCGTTGCTATATAGTCTCATTAACCACATCTAATATAGGGCTTTTGTCTTTGAGCGCTCGATGGCGCCATTATTACCATCATCGATATCGCCTATCATAACTTCAAGCTCTCGTACCAGCGGGCCTACGTGCATGCATATGGCTTTTGCAAGACACAACGATCGTGAGGCCTTACGCTTAGCTCGCAGCTTTGCATTCCCCTCAACAATACTGGGTAAAGGATAAAGCACAATGCACTGAAACCTTATTGCATATATACATATGCATATTTAAATACAGAGTGGAGCGTCAAAATTGAAAATGTCTCTCATGTTTGGTTTCCACCACCGTATCTAAACAAAAACATATAGATTTCAACGAAATCATATGCATATGCTATAGTTGTTGCTTATGATGATTGTTCAATAAAAATATCATCCAGCGCGAATACAGGATCTAAAACGCTCGTAGATTCGTTTAATGTTTTATATAAATGTTAGCAATGGCTTAAATGTTAGGTGAGAGACGAACGCCCTCTTGATAACGGCACGAGTAAACGTAGACATTGCCATGTCGTTAGCTCAATAACGGTCCATATATAGTAATCCAATCGGCTAAACAACCACCATTAAAAATTTGCTGCTTACCGTGATCGTGGTGAGCAAATTAGCGATACTTCTACGACTGATTGTTGCATCGGAGATAGACAGGTTTTTGCAGATGAAGTCGAAGACGACCTAGTACGTTGTTCTTGAGAGAATTGAATAGCGAACGACGTTGATCAAATCTCTTTGTTTTATCGTCTTTAGAAGACATCTGTCTGACATTTGTTACATATAGCATGTACACGAGGTCTTCGGGGACGATTTGGGACATCGTAGATGTACTTAAATCAGATTTCTCCGCCTACGATGTGATCGAAACAAAGAGATCATTGGGCAAGCATTGCCGGGGGGCATCGAGTAACGTTAGGGTTCGTACTGTTCTTTTTTATCGTAGATATTCCGTTTTGATATACTGGAACTTTATTCTACTTTTTCTCCGAAAGTTCGTGATCACGCTGACACTTCGTCCAGCCTAAGAAAGATAAAGATTGCATAATAGTTGATCTTTGTCGAAATTTCAAAATAGCACGCTGTTTTGTTCTAAAAAGAGGTGGCACCCTTCCGATAGCAGAAGTTGCCGATGAAAACATATCTGTTACGACAAGCTATCCGGGAATGTTTTCCTTACGGTGAACGTACACTCTCACACATTCAAAAACTATGGAAGATAAAATTCATAAAATAACAGTAGGCAGCGATTTGTTAATAAACACTTTTGAGGCATCGTTGTTGCACTTTTTTTCCAGGGAAATGAAGTTACCAAGATGAGAATGAAACTAACTGTACGTATATGGCATGACTATGGTATAGGAGAAACGACATTGGAACTTGTTTGATTTGGGAGAGCAGCAGGGTGGTCGAAAAACGAAGAAATATTAAAGATCCAGTTTTATCGATACGCATCGCAGCGGGAGTGAAAATCACACCCCAACCCATTCCTCAACACTGAGTTCAACCAATAGAGCATAATTTAGTTGGTACGGGAGTTTAGGTTTGAGGGTCCGAGGTGACAGATTCCGTACTTGTTAGCAGAAAAGCTGAGATCCATCTTTTTGACTGAGGTGAGTTAAAGCATACGATGATCCTCGAAGTCTCTAACAAGGATGAAAGATTTCACATCATCGGTATACATGACGAGCTCAACGGATGACTCGCGTTGAAGCCGCGGCTTCAACTTCTAAAGTTAGTACTATTGGCCCGACAGTTTTTCGAAGGAGGGTTAACGATGTACTTTTGTTGGCTAATGAAGACCATTCGGTCTCCTGAGGGTACCTCACTCTGTAGCTCTTCGTTGATCCTCAAATGAAACAGGCTACTCCTCAAGGAGCCAAATATCTACGCCGCGAGGCCTGGTTACACTCTACTCTCAGTCACTAAACTAGCACGGTACGAATCATTGCTTTAAAAAAATGCTTAATGTATACGCTACGTCGACCGAAAAATCGCAAGTTACTCAAAGCGGCTGTGTTGCTGGCTAGCCGTTAACAGTCTGCCTGATCTCCCTAAATATGGCGTGTTGTACTGCTGCCTATTATACCAGTGGGCCGATACCGAATCACAGCACCGAAAAACAAACGTTAGCCCCGGGGGGCGGACACTAGGGTTCGGCTAACTATATTGGTAAAAATCGAAACGGAGATATTGAGGACCGCAATGGGAAGAGACAACCTGCCATTATGCCTGCGTTAACACAACCTATGGCATAGAAGGGCATGCATAGAGACCAGCGGATGGCTGACTTTTTCCCATAAAGTTTAGGCTGGGAGCATTACAAATTGTGCGTTATTGATAGAGCAAAAAGCTCGTAAATATTCGACGAGTTTGACAGTATTGGTGGACAAAAGCTATGACCTTCGGTAGAAGCCACTGCGTGTGTATGCCTAGTAAAACGTCACCCTATAAGTTGTAGATTTAAATGTATAAAAGGGACGGTAACGATACACGATGTAGAAATGTAGCCGCCCTCTACCGTAGAGATTTCAGTATCGCTGTCTCAGACGATGAAAGGACATTTTCGTAGGGGATCAATTGCGCCCTCGGTGTCAGAGATAAGTCCACGTTCTTTAACCCACCTGCAATCGGAAGTAACTCACATAGACGAGTTTTGGCGGATAAAAACGACTCGAGTCGGTGGCGGATCTCCATTCTTTGCACGTAGCCATTACGATACAGTGCGCATAAGCGATGTGCTCTGGCTATTACTGAGATATCAGGATAGTATCAGCGTCGCCTTCATCTTATGAGGAAAGGTAGCTGAGAAAGACTTGAACTTCTAATAGCTAGTTTTGATGTACAAGTATCTAGAATGGCATCAAATTAAATCAGCCATATAAATGATAGGCTTGCAGAACGTCATCTAGAAGACATGGTACGCCTCGGAAGCATTCGATAAAGCACGAGCCGCAGATCGAGCTACAGCATCGATTAATATATTACAGGTTTCCACTTTTGTCACGAATCGATATATATGGATCGTCAAACCCATAGACATTTCTCAATGTGGCTAAATTTCATGACGTATTTTACACCGCAAATTGTTTTTTTCATATGGAATCTTTGATGAAATAGACGAAAACACTGCTTTTCGATGGTCTTTCCCTTGGACATTATTTGAATCGTATGTGTTACTCGAATTGAGTTCGAAGTGTCTCTCTAAACAGTCGGATCGAACAGTCTAAAGTTTGTGTGAACGAATGTTAAACTTGCGGCTCACTTGAAGTAGCAACAGTCGGCTATTGTATTTAAACGTGAAGAGATTTACGACATAGTGGACGTTTACCGTTACGTTTGCTTCGGATATGGCCAGCCCATCTCTAGCGTAAGCCATAAGCTCCCATTGGCGATGTTTGACGTCAACCCCCGCCGGTGTTGGATGATTGCACATCAGACTCACGTAGACCCCAATAAAGGTCGTGGATAGCTGAGCCCCATTTATCAGATGCACTTTATTGTTTTGTATTGCACGCTCCTATTTAAGTCCAAGTGAGTCGTAAACTTCGCCTTACTTAACTTACCTCTCCCTTTTCGTAAATGGAATATAATGTCCACTGTTTGAATCGCTCTACCGTTGACGTTACCTCTTGTCCTATAACAAATCCAGTTTAATGAGGTAAAGTCGGTTACGAGGCATATAAATAAACATTGAACTTCGTTATTAAAGCTAGTTGTTAAATATATCCTGGCTTGGGAACGACTCAGAAAAAACGAACGCCTAAATGACACAACAGTCGAAACAAACGAAGAGAAGATCCTTTGTTTATTACTTTATCATTTATAACCACTTATCGGTGTCAACAGGAAGGCGGAAACGCCATGCAAAAAATGCGGTCCATGACATTGGCTCGTTGCTGTTCATTTTATTAAATCTAAATTCTGACATGTCACTAAAATTGAGAGAATATATCCTACCAATAGATTGCTCAAAACGTGCCGTGTTTTCATGTTTCCTTTTCTAAAACATTTATTATGCAATTAAACCCTGTCATACGGCAAAATCTGTTCGATTTGCAGATGGGGAATCTCAGCACGTTGATTCAAAATCAGCTGGAGCTTGCCAGTGTTCACCGGGACCTCCAGGACCACCAGGACTACCAGGCCATTGCAGAGATCGGGGGACTCGAAGGAATTTAGGTGGAGGCCGTATCCGACGTTTCTCTGGCGGACCACCAGGGCCTCCAGGCCCACAAGGGCCAAAAGGCGACAAAGGAGCTAGAGGCCCGCCGGGTTTACCAGCCCTTGACGGACTTCCTGGTCAACCAGGTCTTGACGGAATGCCTGGAATGCCCGGGGAAGACGGCACGCCAGGCCGGGATGGTCTACCTGGTTTAGCGGGCACACCGGGGCGGCCTGGAATTAACGGGTCAGATGGTGAGGATAAAATAACAGTATAGAACAGAACATTCACTTGGAAGTCTGCTTTTGCTTTTTTATTGCTGGCAGCATACTGACGTTTAATAGTCTCTGTCAAGTTTATACAGCCTTGCCTTCATCGACAATGCAGTAGTAACGTATGTGCTCACTACATCTGACAGATTTGTTTCTAAAGCCCGCATTGCCAACAACTATATAGATTTGAACCTGGATTATTCACAGTCAGTTTAGGGTTGTTTTGCCATTAGTTTGGCTATTTGCATTATTATAAAACAAAGGGAAAGCCAGGTAGGTTGAAAATAACAAAATTATACTTTTTACTCAATAACGGAAACAATAAGGACTCTAGCTATATTTATTATTCATTTTCATTCCAAATTCGAAGCTCATATTCCACGATTTAGGTATGTTAACAGAACATTGACGTTCGATCTCGATTAGGTATTCCCGGTGCTCCTGGCCTCCCTGGTGTTGCTGGTACTCCAGGCACGCAGGGTCCCGTTGGCCCAAAGGGTCGTCGAGGCCCTCCCGGAGCTGAGGGGCCTCCTGGAATGCCCGGTATCACTTCCTACACGATCAACGGAGCTACCGCTGCAAGCCTCAACATAACAGATGTGAAGGACGTAATTGGTAATGTTACTTGTCCTGTATGTAGACTAATTTATCCGATTATAATCTGAATATCTAAATTACGTTGGCAAAAATGCAGAAAATCAACCTACATATTCTCGCTAGATTTTATACTTTCACCCATACTAAGATGAAAACTCAAGTCTATCGTGCATCTTGGTAAATAGCTTAAATATTCTAAAGAGACAAAAATATAGTATATATGAGTACTTTATATGGTAGCCGTATTGCTGAAACTGAGCAGCATTAAAGGTTTTCGTAGGTTGCACTTATGGTTGATTTCCTATCCCGTTAGTTACAAATCCAGCCTGTGTAGGCACCGTCCGAAAACTTAGAGTATTATACCTGCAAGGAAATAAGACGTGAATGCTCGGAAGGTATTTGTGAAAAATTTTAAATGGATAGAAGACTAGGGCATTCTCTTAAAAATACATGGCAAAGTTGAAGGAATTTATAAGTGTAGAAAATATAATATAATGCAGGCAATTATCATTATCGTTATTATAAGTTTTTTTTTTTTCTTAATTCTCATGGATAAATAACAAACAGTCACTCAGTATGCTTGACGTGTCTTTAGATTACATGAACTTATATATTCGGATAAAATAACTTAAAAACTGTATATCGCACCTATAAATCAACTCGACTCTAGTTTAGCGAAATTACACATGTACGAGTGTCCTGCTGTTCCCAGTCATAATCGATCTGCACAAGCTAACTGGTGGTCATGCACCCTAAGAGGCAAGTCCGCTCAAGTGCATAAATTCTTAAGGACATTTTGAAGATTGAATCGTCCTGCCATATACACAATCGCAGCCATGCTTTTAGAACGGAATACATAGGACGTCCATTTTCATCCTACTGTTAGAAGAGACAAGTATATCAGAATAGAACATGTTCACGAGTACACGGCCATCATCTGACATTGTGATGTAGTCCTTCGAAACAGCAGAAAAACGTGACTCAAGAAGAACGATTTTATTGAATAGCAAAGGTTATTTTACTATAGAAAAATAGAAACAGACCCTTGTATCCGTGCCCACAGGCCGTGTGACGATTTTATTGAATGGGTCAAGATAAAATCGTCGCTCATTGGCCTATTTCTATACATGAAGCTGCGTAGCGTGCAGTCTCGGTGAGTGTATAGCTCTTTTATAGTATACAGATGTTTCAACAAGTGCACGAGTTATGAGGCCGAGTGCGCGCACCCCATGACGCTCGTAACAAGTCCTAAAAGTCTCAGGAGCCGAAAGCCATAAGAATCTCTGGAACCCGAGGGTCGACCAAAGGAAACCTTTAATAATGCTTACTCAGATAGCTCATGATTAAAACATGCAGTTTTTCTAACACTCGACTTTTTTTTTTTATCTGAGATTAGCAAGCCAGTTCGACTAGGTAGTCATTACTCATTAAGTTTAAGAAGACGTTCTTGTTGTGCCGCGACGCATCGCTTAAATTAAGAGTAACCTCGTACCTTACTTCCTTTTACTTGCAAGTAAAAGGCAATGCTTACCAGCGAATGAAGGCCCACATTAGGCCTAACAGCATTATCTTTTACGTGCTTGAAACCTACAAATGGAAGGATTTTAATTATAGATTGATGATAAGCTAGTGCTAATAGATTTTATTCCTATTTTATATTTTTTTTTATTAATATATAATTAATAAATACATCTTTCATAAAAGTTGTAGCGCCACGGGTCAAAGCCCTTTGCATCGTCCTGGTTTTCACCCTATAGCGCGTAACAAATATCCCAGTAGTATATTGACGCGTATTATTGAGAAGGGCCGATTTTAGACAAAACGCTCTATTTATTTGTGTGCGATATCTTTGAGTGAACAGACAAGTCATTTTTGCTTTCTCTTGAGAACACTCTGATCCTGGTCCTCGGTGAAGTTTAATGATTTGAAATGATGAAGGGCTTCGTCCTTCCAAGAACCCGCTCAATCATACCAAAGCTTCTTTGGAAAAGTTATCACACGTAGTGGTTCCTTGGATGGTTAAATGGCGTCATCTGCTGTCGCTGCCAGCCGGAAATCTTTGTCGCAACACTTTTCGGCATCTTCAGCAGGACTGGTCTGAGAAGAAATCAAGATTTATGCTCAGCTTCATACGACGGCGAGCTAAATTGCTCTATAGCGCCGATGTCTCGTATGAAAACGAACGCTGAAAAGTACTTATCCACTTGCGAAGCCCTTCGTACGCCTGTTGTAAATTAGCTGAAGTATTAACTGGGTTATAATGCACTATCTATACGACATTCGCTTAGAACGCCATGCGATCGATGCAAATTTTTATTGAAGTTTAATCACTTATAAAGTTTACGTGATCAGGCGGATCATTCCAATGCGATAAAATGGCATCGGAAAAATACGACGGAAAATCGTCTACAGACGATTTGCGACTGCATCGACTGTATCAGTATAAATCTATTGCATTGGGGGCAGCTATGGGCCTCAAAATCTAAATGTACATCTGCGAAAAGTCGTACTTCTCTGTAGGCGCACGTCCTACAAATTGCATGTAAATAAAAATATGCACGTCCCTATTACACGACATGGTTGGAAACTTTTAGCAAAAATCTTTTCAAGAACTGTCTACTCCAAAAGGTCTTAACCGTTAGGATATTTCTAATAGCTAAATTGTTTAATTTCGAAACTTGTATATGATAACAGATTGGTTAATCTAAAAAATCGGCTACCAGAGATCTATACCTTAAGTATTCATGGTCTTAAGTGAAGCTCTTTTCTATTTTAAAATTTCCAATATTTGATTACCGAGACATTGCATACTTTATTTCAACCAAACAAGAATCCGCCTTCAAAAAATAGGGTAGCCAAAAATAGGGTCGAGAAAGATCTATCAATGAATAAAACCTAAACGGTTTAGAAGAAAGTTTGGAACAACAAACGATCCCGTTTCTAGCAAAAAAATGGTCCAGCGGAAATTGAGCTAAACTACGGTGGCCCAGCATTTTCTGTTGCAGTTCTAGAGTAATAGACGTTCTGCCGGTACTGGTCACTTACTAGGACGCAGACAGAGGGTAGATGGCATAAGTCCGCCTCCGTTTGCACCGGCAACGCCACCTTATGCGATCGCCGAAGGCAAAACACTTTATGCGTCATCCTTATCCTGCCCTAGGTACCATTTAGCAATACACCATGATCGTGTAGCTGTGGTTGTGGGTAGAAGCTCTGGTAAATTGTCTTCTTCGTTAGCGGGCTTATGCTGGGAATATTGGCCAAAGTGGGGCAGGAAAATAAACGAAAAATAGAAGCTATTGGAGAACTCAAAAACTAAAGATATTTGGGGAACGTAACGGGTGAATAGGTTCGACACGAGCTCATTCGCTCATGCGTTACAAGGACAAACAGAAATAATACCACTGCCATAGATGAAATATGGCAGCGGCTTGGCTTTTCGAAAGGCCGTAAGCTTGTCGACGAGGAAAAAGAGCTTCGTCTTGTGCACATGGTACAATATTACTGAGTCAGGAAAGCAAAAAGTAAATCGATGACTACCAAGAGAGTTGAGGCTTCAAAGAAACAGCTGGAATACGGCCATTAAGATATCCGCAAGAGGCGTTCTGTATTCATTCATCTTTACAAAAAGCGCACATTTGTGACGCGTATCTATTTCATTGAAATTGTTCCTGTTCAATACGCTCAAGTCGTTTCCTGTGACTAACCAACTACCGTATAAAAGAGACATACAAATATAAGCTTATCAAAGCGCGTCCTTACTTTGACCTGAACAGTGATGTATAAATACGTGTAAATTATTTTGTGATAGGCGTCATTTGAACAGCTATAAGGACCAATGAAAATGATGTCAGCTGTATCGTGAACGCTGAAAATGGAGATTACTTTTTCATGGCACATACTAACACACATAGTGTATCCTATGATTGTGTGCATACGATTGACAAGCCAAGTTGAATATAAACATTGCGCTACAATGTGATATCAGTAAAATGTTTAATTTAAACCGCATCAGTTTTAGGAGAACGGGTCACGCAAACGTCTGTGGGATGGCAAATTACTAAAGTTCGTTTCAACAGCGAATAGCCTCTCTAACTTTTAGTTTTTCTGAACAAATATTCCTTTTAGCGGTAAATCCGATCGACCAATGTAAGATTACCTCATTCGAAAATACCTAGACGAAGTTCACACCTACACTTCTGTGTGGTATCTCAGTAACAGCTACGTAAACCTTACACTTTAGGAAGATAGTTCGGCTTGGCTAAGATTTCGACAAAATATTGAACCTCGCTTGATGTGAAACTTTTACGTCTGATTTCAGTACCAGCTACAATTGTGGAGCGTGGAGATCAGCGTGTTCAAATTGAAGAAGGAGCGCCCCTTCAGGTGCGTTGCACCGCACAAGGTCAGCCAGAGCCACAGATAGTATGGAGAAGACTTGATGGACGACCCATCCCAGCCGGTCGGTGGATGTGTAAGTATCCTTCCGAACACGAGTACAGAAAAGTGAACAGGTTATTGCAAGTATGTTCTAGCACTTTTCTAACCTTAAAGAACAACTTCTTACAAATTATTTAACTTCTAGTTCTTTAGACGAGAAGTTGAATAATTTTTAAAAGACATCATCTACCAAAATAGCTTATTTCTCTGCATAGCAGTTATCTAGAGTTAACTATATATCTATTTACATATTTATCGTATTAATAAAAACCTTTACTGCAGCACGTTTATCCCTCAGCTGACTGTTTTTTTTTTAAACGATTACTACCATAAGAGCTAAACAACAGGCAAAAACTCAAATCTGAGTATTTGACCCCTGCGCTATCTTATCTAGAGCTAGTAGCCTCTTCTTAGAGCAGGGCACAAACGAGTTATCCACATGTAGAAATTATTACCGGTGACGCTGACAATAGCTGCATGTAGATTACTGTTCCAACAAGCTTCGAGACCACCCAAATGGATTACAAAAGTGAACGTCACATGCGTGCGGTCCTGTTTTGTCTTCTCTTACCCTCTAGAATTTAAGGACGTTGTAAATAAAGCTAAAAACTCGAGTTGGTCATAGTGAACTATGGAGCTTTGCTAGGCACGTCAACAATAACAAGCACTATGAAAGCATTCCATACGGAGTATAATGCTTGGAGGTACGCAAAAGTTCGCTTGTAATTTCCTGCATCTCCAAACAAAGAAAAACTAGCCAACTTCTAACTTGTTGGCGTCGTCTACATTGTTCTGAAGCAATAACGTTTCAAAACAAACATCTAGGATTATCTGAAAACGTCTGAATAACATTTCGCAGAAAGTACCAAAAACATCCCATATTGTAGGCTACGCTTAACATTTAAATAGAAGGTAATTACATCTATATTGTTCAGAAAAAAATAGCATAGTTAGGCAGTGAACGATATTCCACACAAAGTTTTAAACATTAGCCAGACGAAGTTCTACTGTTTTAGAAATTATATTACTTATTTGGAGATATCACACATAGTGCACCTTGTTGACAGGGCTCAAAGCAACTGTCCTACTGGCTCTAGAACTTTTGTCAACTTTGCAAAACCTTAAGTTACTAGTTTTGTTGCGGAGTTCTTGTTTAGAAACAGCGGTTTAATTTAACGGTATTTTTGTAGCCAATGCTATGGTAATTCATGGTGCAAGTCGTAAAAATATAATATTTGTTTCACTATAACCGCTAGAAGCATTCTCAATCATTGAGCGAAATTTTCAACTGTCACGTTTGCGTAAGTTGACAACATTTTGATGATATTCGTCCATTGTCCACGTCTTAGCGGGCTTTTGCAGGCCTAAGTTACTGAAGCGGTCAATCAGAGCGTTTACATGTGTTTTGCAGGAAACTATGCTATTATATCTTAAACCAGTTCTAAACAGAAGAGTAATCTATAAGATTTCGTTATTACCATTTAATTATTTTATAAAACGAAAATATTAATAATAACAATAATATTAACAATAATAACAGCAGTTCCGATGGGCAGTAAAAGCTTACGATTCCTGTTTTTCCCCACATCAAGCTCTACTACCCAACGAAATAGCCCAGGCATAACATTATATTCGTGCTCTACTGTTCGCGGCAAGCGAAAGATCAACCCCTTTGGCTTTTTATATTCTGCCTTTTTCCGGTAGATAATGGCCTCTTCCAAGGGTTTTTCTTCGAGTTACTGTCGTTTTTCTTATATTTCTTTTTTCCTTGTGTGGTAAACTCATGGACGTATCGTTTCCTATACCAAACTCTTTCAGATACGCAGGATAAAAAGGCACATGTGTAACTCCTGTGGAGGTAACTTTATAACAATTCGACTTCGGCTTATTGATTGCAGTGTAGTGAGACATTTTGCGGAAGTGCATCTGTGTATACAGACGCGCTCCGACACACAATTTTGTCTGTATGTATAGCAAAAAGGCGTGCCATATAATGAAGCTGTTATGCCTGTACATAATTTCTCTGTAAAGTGTTCCAGCTTTTCCTTTGGACGAACCAGAAGGCCGCTGTCCTTTAACACTGACCCCAAAGTCACTGTCGTTATACACGCAAAGGTATTTCATGCATTATCGCACCATATCTACGTTTCTGAACATAACGTGCCTTGCAAATCACGTATAGCCACTACTGCAGATACCGTCGTCAAATCGAATAACATTGTGTGATATGCTTAAGTAAACTAAAATGAGCTAGATAGAGACCCTGTAGTATAATACGCAGTTGTTTCAGAACGCCCCAACTATCTTTGATATGTAGCCTGGGCGGACAGTTACGAAGGAACCAGCGCGTGGCTGAAGCAGACAGCTAAACCTGCGAATACGAACAGGGGGTTCTTTGCTTTCTACCTTCACTGTTATGTTCTGCAGGCGTACGAGGTGTCAGGGGTAATAAAGAAGGCAAAACTGAGGTGGGTTAAGGGGCCTCGAGGACAAGAGAAACGGAAAGGTTTGAATGGAGAAGGTGATGTTGGTCACAGCAGCGATTCTAGTGGTCGTGATGACGAAGACGCATTTTGCATTGCAAATCCCTTTCTCCTCTTTTGCTCATAGATGCACAGCCATAACCATGCGGTTGTCTCCGTCATCCCCTCTCTCCCTTTTGCGTTCGGCACTCCACAGGGGCAGCCGATCCCCAAATGCCCAAGTCTTGCAAACGGCCAACTCGCCGTACCGTCAGCTCCTATGCATCACCAAGGACTACTCTTGTTCTTTACCCACACCCCCGCCCACCTCCCATCATCTTATAGGTGTCGCTTCAAACTCAAATTGAGTTTGCTTCGCTCTGTTAGGGTTCCGCTCTCATCTTGCGTCATTGTTTCCACTCGTATGCTGTGCGCCAGACTGCAGTCTGGCACTATTTTGGCGAGTCCTAGTGCCGTCGAAAACACCGCTACCACAACGATTGCCACAAGTAGCTGTTTCTTTGTTCTCCTGTGCGTTCAAGCCTCGCGTCATCCCACGTCTACTACAAAGAGCGAAACAAGGATAGTGACTGTGCGACTACGACAAGCGAGAGTAAGAATGAATTGAAGGCCTTGTGGACCACGTGTAAGGAATGGGCCTATAGAGAAAACAGCCTCGTCTGAATGCATCCTGTCTATCCTGCACTGAACTATGAAGCTCGCAAAGCGCATTTTGAACCATGGCATTTGGCGACGGAATGGGCACCAACACAGCAAACGCAAATATTTCCTTCGGTTAGTCCAATCAGTTCAATCCGAGCTCTCAAAGCCACCGGCAAAATTCCTGTTTAATTTTTGTGTTTCAGCTTCAGTGCCATCTTTGTCTTTTGTCTATCAATAGCCTTTTGTCTTCTCGATCATAGCGCATCATTTGCTGTCGCTGATGCCGTCTCTTGCCTTTTTGAAAGACCATTTGTCCTTATAAAGTTACATCCGTGACGGTATTGAAAAAAGAACCTAACGGAAAGCGTAGCTTCCCGTAGACATCTCCCCGGAAGCCTTCCCGAGTAGCTTCCCGGAAACCGTAGGCATTAGTATACGAAGATGGTACACATGTATTTAAAACGGGGTCACACAACGAATATGTATGTGTTCTAAAACGCGCTCATTTAAAGGATTGTTGATTGCGAAGCTACTTCAATGTAAATAAAGTATGCGAACTCTTGAGTCTGCGCTTTTATGCGGTTCGTGTGAGGCCTGAAAATCGATATCAACCGAGCAGACCGTGCAGAAAACTGCGAAAACCTAATTTTTATCTATAATAATACAGCTTGCCACATTAAGTAGGCTATTGAAGTTATGCGAGAACAACAAAAAATTAGGCTCCGTATATAATAAAAGCTCAAATGAAGGGATGCAAAAGTCCATGAATTCTATTCCAACAAACTTTGTGTGTACTTTTATTATTATCACACATTTAGTACATCATCACAGATTAACTAAAACCTGCTTGGTGGCTACACTCGCCTTACTAGAGCACTCCTGGGTCTACTTGTTGTTGAAAAAATGATCTTAAAAGGCAGTGAAATAGCCAAAAAAAAAAAAGGTTGTTGTTTTCCATATGTACAGCGTTTTTTTTTTTGTTCTACTTTATAAACAGGATTTGACCTGGTGACCGGCATAAAATAAAAAAAATTATTTACCGTGCAGCATCGGTTCCTCAGTTACGTCTATTTGTAGACAAGCGGAATTACTTCTTTCAACAAACGTAGGTTACGGGTAGTATATTACAATTTATTACATAGCGAAAAACATGTACGACAATCAAACAACGGGTTGGTATTATGGCCCTAAATATTGAAATCATCGTGTTACAACGTTATCACGAAAGGGGTGCTTCCAGGGTCCAAATGCAGATTACGCGGAGAGAACGGTCGGGCATATGTTTTCGTCTGCACACCGTGCATGGAAAAAAAATTAATTAACAGTACTATAGGTAGGAACTCTGTCGTATAAATGCTTCAGTTATGATTGCTTGTAGAAGTTCGTACGGTCGACATTAGATTACCATGCAAATATTCGGTGCGGCTCAGATTAACCATGATAAATGTTCTATATTAATTGCAGTCAATATGAAACCAGAAGCGTCTTCTAACAATGGACTGCATACATCCCTAGTGCACGTATTCTTACATAAGCATATAGTATATAATAAGCATACTATCATAGTAAACGAACCTGATAATTTTAAGTTTATAGCTTCAATCAGCACTATACAACTAGTTAATACGGTTCAAGACAGAAAAATTTCTAAAGAAAACAACAAATTACTCACCTGTACTTGCTACCTATAATACATCGCGTACTTCTACAAAGGATCTTTCCTCTGAATGAGAATGAGCTCAATACTAAAGCCGATAGGGCTTCTTCAAGAATCCCACTAAGAGATTAGTGTTTATATACATACAGATTTTAAAATTTGTACATATTATATGTATTTGACTGGCTATTATTATTACTATTCTAACCACTGTAGTACGCACATGCACTTTGATTTTTTCCAAGACTTTTGTCAATCATCGGGCACTTCAATCGAACCAAGGTTTGTACAAGTTAACTCATCGTCCATTGGTTCAGTATCGTCTTACCCATTCAAGCGTGTGAATCAATAATCGCTTTAGAAAGTGTTCGGATCATTCATCAGGTGCACCCAGATGACAATGTACGCAACACTACGCTCAATTACTTATAAAAACCCACCACTAAACCCACTGTCGTTATCCTTTGTCTAATCAAATAAGGGTGTCTTCTTAATTGTACGAAAGGGTCAGGGAAACCAGTCGAAGTCACCATGTATGGAGACGACTTAGTGATATAAGGATCAAACAAATCAGCAAGCACTTCCACTGCCCTGCTCCACTGACAGGGACTGACCGTATATCTGTTCAAAACCGAACGAATAAAATTTAGAAGGAAACGCACGATAGCGATTACTAACACCCTATGTTTTGTTACATCACATCATGCCCGTATAAGCCAATTTTTGCACTTGGCGCTGCTGACTTCTGCGAACGGCAAAGATTCTACTACGTACGTCACCGAAGGATGTTAGAGGGCAGTGTCCGCCGCATGGGCGATTAAGTCGCCTCATCGCGTATTCCTCGGAACCGCTCTCAGCGTTTCCAACCTCAAGGTAGCTGCGAACGCAACGTATGGGATTCGGGTCATCTGGAAAGATTTTACTGTGAAGAATCTCGAATAATTAAACGGAGAAATTTAAAGAATACTAGAATTACGCATAGAGCCCCGAAATCGCCTAGCGTATTTCTTGGCCGACTCGCCACTGCTACGTAAGACCTACGTCATCGCTTTGAGCTCCCAGCAGCGGATGTCTCTAAGACTAACGTTAGGAACTGGGAGCGAAAATTCGCAGAGATGGATGGGGATTTCTTTGTTTCGAGTGCGATAAGAAGTAGCGAATAGAAAGGGACGAACCGGTTAAATATATAGATCTATGGTCACTCGTTTTGCCCTGCATGGATTTCATCGGCGACTCCGTGGAGGGCCAGATTTCTTCATAAACCTGACGCTGCATGTAGGTCCCCAGACAAGGGAAAATTTCGATAATATGTCGCTCGTTGTCTTCAAGTACCTTTAAAATACCTGACAAATCTATAACTTAGTTTTATAAGACAAACAAAACTTGTATAGCCCATATATCGCAAAGTGCTTTGAATGGTTCTATCTACTCTCTCTTATATTGGGATATTGCATTGTTGATATATACATGAAATTTTTAACTACTAACAGCAAAAATCAGGTTTGATTTATATTTTTTTAATCTACACTCTAAAGCAAATAAGAGGCTATATATATATATATATATATATATATATATATATATATATATATATATATATATGTACGAAATTTCAGAAGAAACATGCCGGTGCTAAAATATACCAAACTGCTCCGTGGACACTACAGTGCAACCTTATAAGCGGTTTTCTCAGTGGCGGTTCCGTAAAACAAAAAAATGAATTAGACCTTTAGACTCTACATTACGGACCTAAAATTCGATTTTCGGAAGAACACGATGTTCCTAATTGTTTACCATAAAATAGGACATGAAAAAGATCAATAGTTTTTTCACGTTTCTTAATCTCACTTGGTTTCTCAAATGGCCTAATACACTTCAGAACCCAAGATCAAATGTTCCTCTGAATAGCGAATTAATCTCTGAAACAGTTCAACGGCTAAGTGCAATGGTACTAAAAGATATGTAATTTACACAGGAAGGGTATGTATCTGCTACAGAACCCCGAAATGCCTATAACTTAAGGTAGAGTAACGGGACAAGCAAAATAAGGTACCGCAATCGGTAACACAAAGTCAACGAAGTGCCCAAATAGAGTAGAAAAATAATACAGTGGTATAGAGATTGACGCGTACAATGCAATTAAGTTACTAGGAAGAGTGATGGAGGAATTTATAAAAAAAAAAATTGTAATGCGCCAAGGAAAATAATAACCCGGGGCAGACAGAGGTAATGAAACTGGGTGGTAGAACAGCTGCAACGTGTTCGGGTCCAGACCAGGTAAATCTGAACTAGCTGTAGGTTGATTCTTAGGCAAGATGACTTTAGGTAGCGTCAAGCATGTATATTCGGCATGAGTCATGCGATAATTAGATCAGTAACTGTATGATTATAGACAAAAACAACAAATACTAGAGCTGCGCGAAGTGCTTTATCACATGACTTGAATTACTGCAGTGGACGCGTAGAAATTTGACGTAAAACTTTGTAGATGTGTTTACTATTACGAGGTTTGACAAACATTTTTTTAGAAACACGAAGAGACATTAAAGTACCTGCAAACGTACACATATGAGAAACGTGCATTAATTAGAAATGAAGTCAAACACGATACCACAGATCTTTGTCCCACTACAAACCTCCACAACGATGCAGGTATGCCATCGCGCAACAAAATTTCTCTGGTTTTAAAAGCACTGTTTGTACAGGCATGTTAACCTTCGGTACGATAATCTTCAGAGTGGCCGCACAGTATCTCTTCTCGCTATCGCGACAACGTGAACTATAAGCAATACATTCAATTTATGTGTAGCTGGTATATTAAGTAAATGATCGCCTAGTTTGTGAATACACCTATATCTGTGACGACACCAAATCACATTACTTTTTGTATACCCTCTATGTCTAATTTTTGTTCCACAAAGCATGAACTTGGTCGATTGCACTGCTCTACCTCTCGCAGAAATTTCAATGACCTTTTAAGATGTTTAGGGAAGTTTTGTTTGAGTAGACAAGTTTACGTCAGTAGATAATTTCCACCTTACCAAAGCCCTCGATAACGTCATATGATACCAGCTCTTAGAGCTCAAGTTTCTTCCGCCTCAAGGAGACAATCATTGATCGTAATCTCAACCGTGCTATATTTATTACTACTACAGTAATATAATTCATTGATCCTTCTTGTTTAGCAAGATCGTAACTTCAGCCAGCAATAGCCACTACGGCTTACATATTTCCTTCTCCATATGTTTCTTAGCGTGTACTCAAGGTTTCTACCTCGTCAAGGCATCAGAGAAAACGGAGGGTCGCCAACGAAGCGAGCAGCTTTTGCTGCTGTCCTGTTCCTAGCTAACCGATACATTCATCCCGCTGCCTACTCCCCCGTTATAATTATCCGGGCGCTTGCTTCTACAGGAGTCACCCACCGTCCGCTAGTTATAACCTAAACGACCAGAAGTGCACCGGGCCCTCCTATATTTCCTGCGAGCGCCATTCTCTAATTATAATCCACTGTTTATCGCTGGGCTACTACATGCAGCGCAGGGCGCTTATAAGCGGTGCGTGGACACCGGCAGTGCCATAACAACAACGCGACCGGCGACCGGCGAATGCCACGACAAAAGGTGGCGCCACCAGGCGCTTTGCTCTACTACAGGAACGCCATCACCGCCATTACCAGTTCTGACTCCTCTAGCTTTACTGGTAACCCCCTCCCCCAACTGACAACAATAAAGCAGCCAATGTAGTTGCTTCTCATGCTACTACCTTTCCACTTCTAACTAGATAGCTGGCCAGCCAGCTAGGCCGGCAGGCAGACAGACAGGAAGGCGTTGTTTTCAATAATGTTGTTGTTATTAAATAAGTTCATTTCAGTTCATCTTGGCCTCTCTTTTTGCCCAGGGTGCCTGTGGGTCTGTTCCCTGCGGAAATCTTGACATCGGTGCAGCCCTGTCCACCGTTCAACCTACAACAACCAACCCGCTCTCTTTCCCCATAACCTATACTAAAGCAGTGCGCTGTTCGTGTTAGCAAAAGACGCAACCGTCTGCTATGCAGCCCAATCCGAGCGCGCGCTTTGGCCGCCATTTATTGTTCTCGCGGGACAGTTAGCAACGTTTCTTGTTATCTACCTCCCCTCAACTAAGACGGCCAGAGAGCTCAGCGGGCAGCCTCAGCTAGGAAGCCGCACTGCCATATTTCTGTATTCCCTAATTGCCCCTCCATGGCGTGGACTCGGCTGATCCATTCCCATCGCTGTTGCCTCCGCCCTTCGAACTTTTCTTTTATTGTCGGGTCTTCGTCTTCCTTGTAAAGACAAGCAGCGAGCATGATCATGTCTTTGCTGGTTTCCTCTCTGTTTACCTTGTATTTGGTGTCGAGTATCGTTTCAAAACGAGAATGACCATATGAGAGATCCAAAACACCCTAGAACGTTCTGACGTCCCTGAAGTGACGCCTGAAAATCCATCATGGCACTTAGACATTATTCGCGAACGTACAAATGAAGCCGTAGAGCCAAATGCCCTTAAATTTTCGCATACAAAGGCGGGCCGCGGCGGTGTACTTAAAAATGGATTTCTTTATAGAAGTCGCTTATACTTAAATGTATGTATCGTATCATATAGCCTGTGCTCCTAAACATATTTCGGATGGCTTGCACTTTGAATACTGCGATTTGACATTAAAAAAATACACATACATGGCTCTATGGTGCTTCTTCATACGAGAAAAACTGCTAGTGAGAATAGGATCATTTTTGGATATTACTAGGACGCCACGAGGGTTACCTAGTCAAGGAACAGGCTCATCGTACTTTCAGATTATACCGATACGTGTATTTATTCAAGCTAACATGGTAATATCTATTTCGCATCGCAGTATCATCCGTTCTTGCGCCTGGTGGATCGCTCAATTTTACGCAAACACTCCGTGAGGATATGGGCGTTTACGTTTGCCTAGCTGCCAACGGGATCTCTGCTCCAGACGTGCGAAAGGTTTTCATCGAAGTATTATGTAAGCAGTTACCAGACATTATATAATAACTCGCTTAGTTATACCCTACAGTCAAGGTATACGAAAACAATAGGTGGATGATTTGTAGGCGACTGTGTTTAAAACATCATGTCTGTACTTGCAAACTCACACACAAATTCTCTATTCAAGATTAATGCCAAGGTTTCGATAAACATATACGTATCACAATGTAACTTGTGCTTAGGCTATTAGATAACTGCAGACCAAATCGAAGATATTTCGTTACGACAACATAACTAATCAGGCGTCATTAAGTTAATGTGGAGTAAACCGACCGAAACAAATCTGTATGCTAAGATGGTGTACCTCTTGACATGTCAAGGTTTTCTACTACAGGTCAAGGATACTACGATGATTTTGCGTCTCCCAAATCTAGCTTACAAGAAAATCTCTCAATGAAATGAACTAAAAACACAGTAAGTCCATCACACATCGTACTGGATGGCATTTCTATAGAACAGATTAGAAATGTACCAATTTGTTTTGACTATATTTAGATCACACCAGTAACGCTTGAGTACGCTACGACAGTCTATATTTACACTTTAGTGCCATCGAGTAAATGTGATTTTTATGTATCTTTTTTGTGGTCGCACGAGTCGCGTCCCGCTTAACCTTCCGACAGTTGAAAATTGCAGTCATTGGCCAAAAGAGAAAATGCAGCTTCAATTATGGCAACTGCAACTGTGACGTTGCGTCCCACTGACCTGCTCGTTATAGTACGGTCGTATCGGATCTAGCTGCGATTCATATTCGACAATGTTAACAGTCTGCAGTAAACCTCACATGCTGGTACATGGCATGTTCAACGCGCAACATAACTCTGCTTACCGCCCTTCAGGTGGAGTTCTACGATGCCAACTATGCAGAAGGCTGAGCACGGTAAATAGCTTCTGCGCGTAAAGGACAACTATACAAAAACCGTATGGATATAAAGTACACAATTTATCGCTAATAAATTGTTCACTTTATCTAAAGATTCTATAAGCCACTGGTTCTTTTGGAAGGGTGGGTTCTCCCAGGGGGGTTGGAACAGTCGCCGTTTCTCCTAACTTAGATATATACTTTCCCTAAATATACTTGTAGTGTCGGTCAGAGGTAAATAATAGATCGAAAAACTATCCCGAAGTAAAATGAGTTTACAGTGTCTAAACGACCTTCAAGTAATTAAATCTTCAACAACATTATGCTTTAAAGTGCCATAGCTTAAAACGCACGTCCCGCGAACGGTCCTCTGCAATTAGACAGTGTAAACATTTGACTTTTAAACATATGTAGCTGTGTGTTCAGGAAGCATCGACAAGCTCAAATAGTGATGGGTAGTAATCGAAACTCGGCATACGTTCTACGGGGAAGCCATAACTAATAGCACAGATATGGCTTTCGAATACCAGTTTGTAACTGAAATTTGCTAAATTATGATCAAAGTTACTGGAACAAATAGGCACGGTACAACTTGGAGGTTAAGATTTATCTATGGCTCAGTAATAGCAGAAAGCGTCGAGGACGCGAATCGCGTTATAACAGTAGAGTTTATTTTAAATTAACTTAAGGTATGCATTAATCGTTCCTCTGGGTCCAGGTGATAAAATGGGTGATAGGAGCACCTGTGAAAAATTAGCTCCTTGTGATTTGGGGCTACAGAAGCACATTTCTAAAATGACGAGCGCGACAGAGAATTCCAGTACGAAGTGCCGATTTCAACCTTTCTGGGACTTAAGCCTAAACTGGGGTGATTTGACATTTCAAGGAGGGCACTTTGTGGAGCACGCCGTACAAACCTCGATTTGCTCAAAAAAAGTAGTAAACGACAAGATGGTTTCTCTTTGTATGTGTCCTGTAAAAAGTTATGTACGTCAAGAAATAATAGTTTCTGTTCATTTAGTTCTAAAGTTACTAGCTGACAATGGTGCGCATGTTTTTTTCCTTGCGCCTTTTTGGTAAGCTTTTTTTTTCTTTTGGGTAAAGCGATAACGTTAAGACGGCGACTATACGTTATAGCGGGCTTTTTTAAATCATTCGGCTCCACTTCAAATAGCCTATGACAAGGACACATCATAACGTCGAAACTGTTTAGCCGATTCCACCTTTTCGGTAGGCGTGCATAGGTATGAATATGCCGTAGGAATCCTACTATATGTGAGTCGATGTTCGGTGCGCGGCCTGACACTTTGATTTGCATCCTGCTAAATTTGCCTTATAATAGTCCCATTTAGAGCGTTTATTTCACAAAACGTTGTTCTTTTTATTTTTCAACTATTTACACGCTTCATTTTGTTTACACCTACCACAACAAGCCGAATGAGGCGGCTCTGTCTAAGTTGCTTTGCCTGAAGCGGCTGTGTGCCAAAGCAGCTCTTTTGCGAGAAGGCAGGGATAAAGTGGGCCAAAGAGGCCGGCCCTGGTCGGGATAGAAGCAGTTAGGTTGACGCAAGTCCCTTTTCGTTTGTCGGTCTCGTCGATTCGGGTTGAGTCTCGCGAGACTTCACCCCCGACTTCCTCTCCTCCGTCGTCGCATCTCTCATTTGATGCTATCGCCTTGAAAAGGCTCAGGCCTTGCCCCGAACATCTGATAGACAGACAACACAGCGACGAAGGTACTGGTCGAAAATGACCGCTGACTCGAGTGACGCGCGACGAGGTACTGATTTGGCAGAACGCCTACGCGGCATCTACCACTGGATAACGATGTTCGCTGGTTCTCTAAGGATGAAAACAACGACAATTTTCACGTCCATCTCGAAGCATATCTTTCTTCTTTTATTCCGCCAGGGCAAGAAGCGGCGAGGCATGGGTACATCGTCTCACACTATTAGTTGTACTAGTAGTTTGCCCCATAATCTGCTCACTCGCATCATCTTTGTACGGCTATATATATGTTGTAAGAGAAGAACAGTGCAGCCGTACAGCTGACCGTCAAGCTGGAGTAAGAAGTATGAGAAGGAAAAGTAGGAAGGAGTATAAAAAACGAAACAGAAAGAGAAGGGACCGCAGTGAGACATGAGTGGAGATACGAAACAGCGCAGGCAGCGGCAGCTCAATATGTCAACTTCAGTGATGCCTCAAGGGAGATCAAGCCGACGAGGCTGGTAAAGAACACGCTTGCTAAGAAGACTGCCATCTCTTTCACAAACTCAATCTTACCGCCTCTGAGTTCCTTTCACACGTTCCCTTCTTCTTCTTCTTTATTTAACCTAACTAGACTCTTAGTGGCGGTTGAACTTCGCCCTGACTATTTTATAGCAAATCTTCTCGATTCAACCCCCAAAGATCGAGTACAACTAGATCAACTATAGGACTATCGTTGTTGCCAGTATCCCATTGATTGACCACTGACATCATAGATGTTAAATATGTATGTGATTTACAATTTTTGGTTTTTCGAGTAATAGTGCAACGTTTAACAAAACCAATTGAAAAAAAAATTATATATGAATGGATTTCCGTAGGCCTCCAATCACACACGTGTCAAATATATAAACTAAGTTGCAGCCCTTCTCAAAACGGCCCACTGCCTCCAAGCTCACACAGTGGCCTGAACTGTAGTGCTGGTTATTCCCTATTGATTTACTCTGTGTTTTTAATGTTACCCCCTCATTCATCTTTAAAGCGTCATAGAAAGATGTCTGTTACAGACAAAGTGGATGATTAAGCCCCAAAGTAGACGGTCACTACCTCAGGGCATCGTTAGAGATGTGGATAAGAGTCGGGTGTACACGTCTTTTCAGCGCTCATAGACATCATGAACTGCTGTGATAGATGGCAATCTGAACGTTCCTCGAGAGGTTATCTGAGATGTAGGCATCATCAAGGCATAGGCTCGTAGATGACATTTGCGAGAGATAAGAAGAAGACTAAGTTGAACTTCTAAATCCACAGACAGTACTGTTTCTAGACCGCAGCGCGCATAGTTGAACTAGAGCAATAATGTAGTGTTCTTTGCAGTGGACGAAAAAAAAAAAAGGTCAGACCGCTTGGATGACCCTACCTGTGCATTTAAAGGTTACCAGACCATCAGTTTGACATTCTTGTCTTCCCGGTAATGGTAAGTGGTAAAATGTTTGCCAAACAACATAAGGACACGTGAGCCGGTCTCAATTCGAAACAGAGCATAGGGCTTTGTCTTGCAAGCTAGCCGCATAAAACAATGCTTAATAACAGCACTAAGCGTAAAATTCGGAAGGGAGCCAGACAATAACATATCAGCTAATTTTCTCACGGATTCTCTGTTCGTAAACTTCACGACAGCAGATTTTCTAAAAACATAATTTTAAGACAGGCTATATACATGCTGAACAAAAATGCCTTTAACCACAGCGCTGGATGCCTTTAACCACAGCGCTGGCTTTTGGTCACTGTGGCTATATGCTGCTATACAAAAATATAAAGGGAAGTTAGTCTTCCTTATATTCCCCGCGAACAAGACGACTTCAGAGAGTAATAAACCATACAGACTTCCGTATTGACATGAACCGATTTGCGTATGTTGGCGGTTGGCATATGATTCATATTTAACTTGGGCTGGATTAGTATTTCTCTATGCGCAATTTCCTTATTTTGTCTTTCCGGCTCATCGCACTGACCAGTATGCGAAGGCCGAAGACAAAAATCAAGTACGTGGAAAATTGCCCTCGATGTGCATCGAACAAATGGACTGCGACCGAAACTCTTCGAAAGGATGCGACCGCCTGTCGAACCAATAGACGTATCCTTTTTTAGAACAAACTCACTCCTAGAATTCAGTATTATCGTACGCGCGTTCTCGCACTTTCAACCTGAATGCCACCCGGGAACAAGTGCCTTAAGTGGGAGCTCTACAGGCAATGAAACCAGAACACCTTTTTTTCCTTCCGCAGATGTATAGTCTATAATATAGAGCAGGGTTTATAGCCGGCAATATATCTTTTCGGTGGCCTTGTTCACTCGTGTTCTTTTCGCTACGGCACACGAACGCACTTGTTTGCCTCGTTTCTCTTCGTTTTCGTTGATTTATGCGAATTTCTTTTCTAATAGTAAAAAAGAAAATGAAAAAATCCTGTCGTGGATGAAATACGACCGAAACTTTATTTCGGCGCAAGATCATAGAGTGTGCGATTCATTTGTTTACCTGGGTGATGGTTTAAACATTCGGTCAAGACGTATCAGTGACACAACAAGCTGCCTATTCGACCAATAGGCTGCTTGACGATTAATTTATCGATGAATGGAAAATAAAGCGTACTACGATTTGTAAGCTCAACAGGCCAGGGTGGATCTTAAGGCCTAGGCACAAACATCCACGGATTTTAAATGGCTACTTCCTCGAAAAGCTGCAGCAAAAATACGAGCGAATTAAAAAAAAAAAATGTTATTATTTCACAAAGCGACCATGTATCTATTTCGTTGCAGTCGGTATCAGCGTCTACAATCATGAATTGGACAAAATAAATGCGATACATACGTAGGATCTCCACAGTACCAAACAGAAATAGCTAATATCTGAAAAAATATCTATAACGACACTGATAAAAACTGCGCCTTCACCCTCCAGCCTTTCATTCAACATTGGCCTGAAACAGGTACGATACGAGCGTTGACCGTTAGCGGCTCGCCAACTCTAGACGTACTGGTACACGTTAGTGATAGTAAAGTGCTCAATGCACCATGAGAAAAAACTACACGAATCAGATATTGTTCTAATTATAACGACAACAACAACGTTATTTCAAACGTGTCGCTAACGTAAATGGAATACGGTCTGTGTTATACATATCCAGCATCGCGCGTCACGTCAAATCAGGGTTCGCCAAAAGCACTATTATGCAATAGTAAAAGTAAATCTGAAACTATAATTATGAAAATTACTTTGTTAATATCTAGGTGTTGATATAGCGATGAAATATATGAATATATATTTTGCAGCACACAAATCATATATATGGTCATGTATATATGGTCTGTGAGCTGCAAAAGCCAGTTCCTTTAGCGACACGACCTTGAAATGATAGCCTTATTTTTGTTGGCGTCATTCTTAAAGAGAAAACTTGCCACGAGTATTGATCTTTGTGAAAATACGCTGTTTAAGCCCTGGTAGCAAGGAGTATGGTCATCAATTCGTTGTATCGTATTGAGATTTGCCCAATTTGATTATACACGGCTGACTTGAATAGTGTTCAATCAGACCGCGCTAAAACATTGTTTCGGCAAATAAGTGTATGAATAAATTAGAAGAAGAGTATTTTACATAATAATAGAAGCGTTTTTTTCACCGTCTTTGTGATTCCAGTTCCACCTTTGATCAAAATTGCCAACTGGCTCGTGACTGTTCGAGACGGGGCTTCGGCGCAATTAGAATGCATCGTTGAGGCGTTTCCGAAAGCCTCGATATACTGGGTCAAAAGCGACGGTAAAGTACTACTCTTTTTTTTCTCATAACCTAATATAGTATTGTAGTGTGCCCACATCCCGCTACGCTTCACAGGCAAAACGCGTAAGCGTGCGCAGCGTTTGATAGAACTTCATCTCAAGTTGCCTAAACAAGTTGAAGAGGCCTACAAAACTGTTCATATAGTATTTTCTGAAAATTGAACGAAAACAATCAATAATGAATAGTGAAACGTATGGCCGAGAAACGTCTAGGTTGGCTAGAGGCCTGTCATCACTTACCTTCGTTCAAGTCCTGGCGCTATTGCCGATCAACATAAGAACAAACGAGAGACGAATCTTACCTGATTCTATTTGCCTAGTATGCATAGGCGGGGTTTTATGTGATTAAATATTCGACAATAACCGTAACTCGAAGGAGTCCGAAATCGGGCGGTACGCGATCAATTCTTTACAAGCAATTTCGGTTCTCTCGGAGTCTCTGTGGAACGATTATACTGAACGCTCTGCGAAGCATCCAACGTCTACGGGTCAGAACCGTCTTCTGAAACGTAGGACGCGATCTTATTCGTACAGCTCACAGAGCTCTTCAGTTTTTTGCTTTCCCATTGGCAAAGCCCAATGTTATTCTGCTAGTGACTTTTGGTACATATCGTTAGGCTGGACATAGGGTACTAGTATGATTGCATTGAAACGGGCGTTAAATAACGGCAAACCCAGCAACAGAATTTATGAGTTACTAGTATGGAGAATCAACAGTATTCAAGCAGTCGTTAAAGATGGAAGGAGAGGGCCAGGAATGGTCCGATAAATTCTAACCTACCCGGTTGAGCACGCGGGATAAATTCAATAGAGTTCAGTGATTAACAAAACTGTTATTTTCACCTATAACATTTAATTTCGGTAGATGAACCAGTGATCCACGACGATCTAAAATTTACCATCTCAGAAGAATTTGAACCATTGTCTTCATCGTCGTCCTCATTGTCATCATTCGGACAGCTGGCCGCCTCACCTTCGACTGACGATTCGGGAGGATCAAGCCAGACGGGTTACACCTTCAAGAGCATCCTTACCGTGGCGTTTGTGGCCGAACGTGATCTCGCTCATTATAAATGCATTGCACGCAACGTTAAGGGCACAGCTACAGGTGTTTTTTCCGTTACTCGTAAGTAATTAAAACCCGCACGTCGTAAAATATAATCAGTATATTAGTAATTCACGTATCTAGTAATCCCGAAAAAAACCTTTGAAACCTTCCAGCAGAGTAAACAAAAATCGGGTAAGGTTTTTGCTGATTTAAACGTCCCAACCCTGATTTTTTTCCATTGGAGGTAATAACAATGTGCCTGATATTTTCCATTGTAAAATAGATATTTATTAAATTCTACTAAAAAAGTTATCGTAACTGTTGGGACAACGCATACTATATGGAAACAGTACCTTGTTTTACTGGCAATAAATTAAATTGCCGGGTTCATTCGATCAATGAAGCCAAGCTAAATCAAACACTGAACTCAACTCATAGGTTAGCTTTCTATTTACCAAATTAGGAGCACCAAATGAATGTAGATAATCGTCTGCCTACTTATATATATATATATATATATCAAACTTCGATAGTAAAGTCATCTTTTTTTTAACACAAAAGATTGCCTCTAAAAAGCCACAACTACATTAGATAGGTGGACGCTGTACCTAATCGAATACCTTGGTATATTCCCGAAAGGTTTGATTGCCATTGTTATTATTATGTTAGCACCGCTGGCAGTTGAGCAGAAGCAACTAACGTCAAAGTTGCTCTTCAGGTACTTTGCTTTCGGAGAAAAGCAAGCCTAATCGCAACTCTGATTCTTTAAAAGTTATTTAAAACCTGATAGCAAAAGAGGCAGCCGCCGTAGCATTCATAATTGACCAGTGAAGCATTAGCGACAAGATTCGTTACGGCCAGTACTTTTCAGTGCTCTCTCAGGGACCCCGTGCACCGCCAATATGACGACAGCAACGCAATAATAAAGAACTGGGCATTGCAAAATTCAGCCACAAGTGACTCTCAACAGGCACGCAAACAGCATCTGAGATCAGAGGACGGCGACCGCAAAACCGAACTGGGTGAATCGCTTTCAGTACAAACCGCTATCCTTCAAATGTTAAAAGTTATTCCTCGTCTTCATCGTAAACTATCGTGTCCGTCCGATCTGATAGCAGTAATAGTCTTCCACTTTAGCGAACAAGCATAGTTCCGCTCAGAAACAGAGCACATCAGCGAAGTTTCGTAATTCGGTTGCTTCTTTGTGATTGGATGTATCCGAATCGAAAGGACACGCAAGACACCAATTCTAGTGTAAAGTTTGCTTAAAAAAAAAATAAAATATATATGTATATATATATATATGTGTGTGTGTGTGTGTATTTGTGCACCCCAGTTAAAAGGCAACGAGGTTTTGCAGGTACTACCGCAGAGATCCTTGCCAACAGAATCCGAGTGCAGAGACTAATCAAAGGCTAGAAATAATAAATAAGTAGCTAGGAAAACCCAAGTTGACGCCGTAGCTTAAACAACGAGGTCTCTGATTGAATGGAACCGGAAATCACTGTTTCAACCTATATGAGTAAATACATTTATCAGAAATTAATGGAAAATTATAGCTTTTGTGAAAATTTAAGAATATTTACCGAAAAAAATATTTCTCCCGAGTACGTGTGCTAAAACTTCTTCGAATTTGAGAAAACCTATCAAGTACATGTTAATGTCTTGACTGTAGTAAGAGCTCGGTTAAGCTGATATTTGGTTAGCAGACGACAGACGACGTATCGAACGTGTGCAATGATTATATTCAGTACTTTTGTAGGCAATAGAAACAGCATATCTGAAAGAAATACCAGGCAATACGACATACTAGCTAACGACAAGGTACGTCTGCTTCAAAACAGACGGTAACTTCAGAAGTTTTACAGTGCTTCTCCAAACGTTTCTTCAGCATGCATCAATAGTGAGCTAGATTATGAGATACATAAGTAGCCTTTTTATTCAGGCAAAAGCGACCTTTGCCTAACCGAGGTCTCGGCATGGGACACATAGTACGTCTTATTGAAGCAATGATAAGCTATTGAAAAACGAGGACAACACTGCAAACATTATATCCATTTAATGAAAAACTTCATCAGCGTATCAAATCAGTAAAAAAATAATTTATATTTATGAGCTATTTTTGTATCATTTCACTGACAACAAGACCTCGTCAACTTAGGTACTCGAATTCGACGGACAATTTTTTGAGGATAACTGATGTTCTGCATAGCATCAAGATACAGTTTTCAAAACGTTTAGTCTTTGAGCTTTACCAGAATTATTTAGAAAAGTCTAGTTATTTTTTTATCAGCACTACACTTAATTGTTACACCTGAACCTTATGCAGCTTTACAGAATCATATAGGTTATCATCTAAAAGTCCGCGTTCCTGCCTATAATTTTATTTACGGGCGTACTAGGGGGGACCAATGATGACGCATGCATGGAAGCTAAAACTATATCGCTAAACTGCATCCATGTGCACGAGTCTGTGAAGGACTTTCTTAGATGCGCCATACGTCTTTTTAAATTGAGAAATAGTCAGGATTAAATCAGTCGTACCAGTTCCAAACCATTAGCGCCCATATAAGCTTCTAGCTAAAAAAAAAAAAAATGGAAAAGTTCTATGCTGAACCCACATAATTACAGTCTACCATTTCGAAATAAATTAGCTAAACTTCAAATAGTAATTATTAATATATCGAAAAATAGACATTAGCAATAATGTTCCGCTATACCGGGATGTTAACTATATTTTAAAAGTGTTCTAGCAAATCAGGTAACTTCTGTTTCAAGTTCTAGCGTTAGATATAATAGTCTGCACAATCCAGTGAAAGTATCATATCTGAATCTTGAAGAGATAGTATTATATTTATTAGGTCATGTTGTGACAGAACAAAGCTCGTATTTGGTGAACAGTGAAAACCAGCTCGCAAATCAGATGATACGAAATCACATTTTTATTTGGGTGGTCTATTGACTGAAACTTCAGAAATTCTTAAGATATTCAATGTTTTATTGGCGATGTATTGTTCTTAACTTAAAATGGCAGCTGACGTATTCGATTTCGCTATTATTATATATAACGTATGTATTCCGATATAAAGAAAGGCGTACGATTCAGATTAAGCTTTGTAAGCATTTGTCAGGTTCGTCAATTAACAATTAATATATACATAAACTTCGCGTACTAAAGAGGGAGCACGGTAGGATCTGGATGAGTAGTATCGAATGTCGAATCAAACGTGGTATCGAACTGGTAGAAGAAGCTACTATGCGAACCCGTTGCATAAATTTTCGAATTTTCTCAATTTGATTCATTGTCTAATTTCACAGAAAATAGGGCAATGTCCCAGTTGTTCAAGGCTACGCTACACTATCATGTTACATCACAGAGATTGACTTGCAAAAGAATACGGTTTTTCCCTAGTCTTGACCTGCAGAGTTTTCCTAATAAAGAAAACAAGGACCAGAATACGTGAGCTTAACTAGAAACAGCACGCCTGCCTTCATTAAATCCAAGCATCGTCACGCGGTGTGTTTAGGTCATGCTCGTCATCTGTTCAAGGAAGGCTTCAGTATGGACCCCTGCTGAAAATCATTTGCAGGATTTTATTTTAGCATAGCACCTTGCTTTCGTGTTAGATTGAAATCATTGGCCACATTCAACGACATTACAAGCGACAAAGCAATATTGCTAGTACTCGTTTCTCACAGGTTACACGGATAAGAACTCGTTAATTTCGAGGTGCAGGACACTGGAATTAAACAAATGCCGAACTCAGTCCGATTTCCCTATAGTCTAACAAAAACAAATCATCTAGTAATGCAGCCGTGTAGCGCTTGCACTGCAAGTATATAGTCTTAAGGATATGATTTTCAAGACGTTACGTGTTAAGGTCATAATACGCACAATCGAGGGCAGTCACTTTCAACAAACGGCGCTCTTATCTGACGCGTTCACCTTAGCGAGTAACTTCTGCAGTCGTACTTTGAGGAATCAGATTGTCTACAAAAACGAATTTTCTAGAAATATACTCATATAAAAACCCCCTCTAAATACTAATCAAATGCCTTTCATATATGGTTTATTTCAGGAAAGAAATCTAGTGCAACTGGCGGGGGACCCGACGGAGGTGCGGTTGAGGACGTCAATGAAGCGATTACGTACAGCGTTTATGGTGCACCTCCGCCACCGCGGCTAATTCTTGAAGAGCAGGTGCCACTGGGCGGTAACTGTCCGCTTTGCCCAGATTGCCCAACGGGGCATGAGTGTGCCCCGTCTAATCAGACTCGGCAGCAACATCGAATACTTATTCAGCAACTCAACAATAACAAGGGTAAAATGCACGGAAGTATATTACGTACTAAAAAGGATGGAAAAGTGAACTAAATCATCGATAATTTGTTTAGCATAACGTATGAATTTTCTGTGTGAACGGTTAATAAGTGAACGTATTATTGAGTCTAGATTTGGCTTTGAGATTTAAAAGGGCTGCTATTGGTCGAAAAAAGTGCATGAAATTTACTGTAGTAAGGGTTATGATTATGATAAATACTCATACATAAAAGATACGGAATCAAAAGCTTTTTCCCTGTGCGATCAGTGAAACCTGTTTTACAAAAGAGTTAATTTAGGTCTAATTATTTTCTGAAAAGGTGAATAAGATTCTTTGAAAAGTTGAAAAAGACGCGTCTTTCCCATCCATGGTTAAGTGGAGCATGTTATGCAAAGGCGTCCGCTATATCAGTACGTCTTAAATTGCGGAAGAGGTCATTCGGAGTTTAATCAAAGCGAATATTTTAAGGGGTAAGAAGTACGCAAAATATATTAAATACTAATTTATATGACGAACGAGGTCACTGATAGCAACCTTAATCGTATGGGGCCACAGATCTTCCGTTTCTAAAGTGTATACTAAAGCAAGTAAGAGCTGTTAGAAATGATGATAATGGAAATCATGCGGAACCGTTAATGGAAACGAAAACGCAACGAGAAGGCGGGCAAAGAAAAACTTTCCTAGTATCGGCTTATATTGAGTAAGCTCATCCTTACCAAGGGGCCAGAAGTTATGCATGTGGCAGATCTTAGTACAGGTTTTCTTTAGGTCTCTCAACAAGCTGGCAAGAAGTAAGCCTTTTTTGCACCGGAACTTAGCTAAAACGTTAAGCAAAACATTTTGTTGGGCTTTTGCTTAAAAGTAAAAGATTGGTTATTTAAGCGTTTGTCCATTTGCTGAACAGCTAAATCACAACTAAAATCGTTATCAATTCTTCTTGGTTGGTCGCAGCGAAACAAATTGTTTGTCTACCGATGGTGCAAATTGTTAACTAAAATGATAACAGAGGCGACATTTAGACGACCCTAATGATGATTGGCGTCACACGGGTTCGACAAGCTCGCGCTCATTGATGCGTGGAAAAAAATAGATGAGATACTACCGAAAAGATTAACGAAACACATACTACGTACTACGTGTGTGACCGGTAACGGAAAGTAACTTGATATAATTTTTTCTCTTAGCGAAAAATAATCCGACAAACTCAGCTTTATGCTCTGTCATCTACTCAAAGAAAAATCTGTTTATAGACAACTATGACAGATAACATTGCAGTCAACCGTTTAAAGCTACAATTTTAACCGCAATTATCACAAGCGCAGGAAATAAAAAGAATGCCTTTAACAAAATAATTAATTTGACTAGCCTCTTATTGCCTAAATACACCTAACTGCGTGCGTTTATTTCTTATTTCAATGAGTTTAATTTATGACAATTTGTTAGCCTGTAAGGATCAGTGTCTACACTTGACACTTACCCACTTCCTATACAAGGATCATTACATAATATCTATCCATTATTTACCTACTAGTAGTAATTAACGGGAAACATATAAACCAGTAATATTTAATCATTCTCATCATCTAATCGGACTCTTCACCCTTCTGTAATAAATGTTGACAGCTTAATTGAGTAATTTTTGTTGCGAATAATTACACAATTAATAATTTTAAAAATATGTTTGAAATATATTCTAGCCACGTTAGCTCCACCTGTAACAACATTCCTCAACGTTGTTAATCTCGAGACGGTCGTCAATAAGTCGCATTGGCTTCATCTTAAACCACGAGACCAAGGTACGTAGAGCCTGTCACTGGTTAACGACCACGCATTTTACTCGTGGATTTATGTATTGCAGCAGATGTATGTTTAAATAAGAGGAGCTAGTGAACTATATTTTTTTTTATATAGCATAGTTACTTTTATTAGTTGATAGCTAGCTAGCGCACTCTTCGACTATAAAGCGCTTACATGTTAGACGCATTCCTCGTCAGATTTCAATACAGACATGTTATATATGACCACCTACATTTGCCTCCCTCGGGGTACTTACAAACTGACACAAACCAAAATGTAGGGACCGTCTTGGTGAAGATGGATTGCATGCCAGCAACGAACGATCTATACATATCTAGTTAATCGATCTTCCTGCTTACTAACCGTATACTCACTTTGCAAGATAAAAAAAAACCACCGCTTGAAATATTAAGACAATTTTTGATTAGGCCAATGCCTTGATTAAAGACTAAGTTGTCCAAATTTCCTTCCCTCATCTTTTTTTCGTTTACAACACACATTAAAAACTCTGATAAACATCATTCCGTAGAACAAAACCCGGTTCTAAAGAAATGAAATGTTTCTGCCAATAATTTTATAAGGCACTACTACCTACTTTGACCGGTAAAATGTTAAATAAAATATAATAATCATACAATATGTGCAAAATGCCAATATCAAATTACTAATTCCAATCTCGAATTTATTATCTAAATTAAATTAATTACTAAAAATAAAGTTCCAATAATTACATGTATAGTATACAATCCAGTCAACAAAAAAATACTCTACCATAAATTCCATCATTTAAAGTAAAGAAAGCAAACAAAAAATAAATACGTAATATTACAGTTCATCTTCAAGCAATTAAAACTAAATTCCTTCTATGACCCATAATTCTATAGTGTGGTCAAGTAACAGTAAAATCTGATGTTAATAAAATCCGACAGACCCCCAAGTCAATTCTCTTAGGAACCGTAGCTTTATCTTGAGCTTTACGTTCATGGTTTCAATCTGAGAGAAATCAGCATATGTTATCATATGCGTATTCGCTATTTACATATATTACAATTGACTCGCTCCACACGAAATTTGCCGGAGGCCCGAGCTTAAAAAATTGTTGTAACCATAATAAGGAACACCTGAACAAAACACGTTTCCCGAAATATATTAAAGTTTAGACGAGGCTTTCCGGCATTGACTTACAAAACTCATGCAGGCTCACGGTAGCATGGTTCTTACACAGGCCCAACTATTTCTGGAAGGTGCCGCAGTACTTACGACTCTGGTCAAAGACAGAACAATGTCTCCTTCGTGTTTTGTGCGTCCGTTCCGTTTAGGCTTGATTCCGACGTTGAAGATGGCCCCGCTGTCTATGAGACGATACGTATTCTGAACTAAATTTTTCTTACTTTTAAAAACCTCCAACGACATGCATCAGCTATACCCCATTCATCAAATCGAAGCATCTCTCGGCTGATTTTTTAAAGGAGCTGAGTAAACGATGCTACCATCTCCCATTATACTAGCCTGGCATGTGGCATCTACTTAGTAAGCACGCCAGCGGTATAAGCAATGTGTTTGTATTATACCAAGATATGTTCGACTCACTACCAACGCTTGCTTCATTTCTCTATTCTTCCTGTACGATTTAGAAAGTTTGCAACATATCGTTGTAGCATATTGTCGTCAGAGATGTCAACTGCTCAAAACGAAAGATGGACCCATAAGGCTTTTGGCTCTATACAAGACGCTTACATATCGGTATAGTAGCCGCAGTGGTGGCACTAGGAGCGGTCGTCGTGCTACGAGTATATTGACCAGGTTGTTCTGACAATAGCGTGCACCAACCATTTTCAAAGAAACTCACAACTTCGAGGTAAAACGGAAATCGATATATGCAATTTTCAGAACCAGAAATCATTGCTGCTGTTACTGTTGACGTTGCCCTTACACACATTACAAGCACAAGCCTGGTTTGAAAATACGCGTAGATTTCTGAAAGAAAACATCGCCAATGCTAAATGACCGAAGTTTCAACCGATGTTTCCTCCGTGATTATACTGAGATTGACTTTATTGACTATATTGCTTACATATGTTACTTAACCTGTTACTTTTTGCTAGACGTATAGCTCATGCTTTCATGTTTAGTAATATAAATATCACACGCAACGTGGTTGAAGAAATTGAGCAAATCTTGAAACATTCGATACTAATTTATAAAATATTTCCATGCGTTTTAATCACATTAAAAAATCAGTAGGAATAAGGTTATCGTAAATACTCTCAACAGTAGGACAAAACATTATTATAAAAAAATTTACCTTTTAGCTACCCTTGCGACTATAATAATGGAGGGACTACGGGAAATTACATATAGGATATATATGACGAACATTCGTTTATACTGAATCTAAGCGAAGTCCAATAGAACGATAAATTGTGTTACCACTTCTATGAACGCCAATCTTTTCCTCAAATCAGTTCCGTATTAAATTGTGGTAATGATGCTGAGATTCTCGGAATTAATATTTTCGCCCAACGCGTTTTTAAAAGATTGAATTGGGTAATAAATTTATGTCCACTATGAACCTTATTTACGCTTATTTTTAGCCCTAATCACAACTATAACGATATTGACAATAACCTTCTATTTCTAAATAATCTACTTTAGAAAAAAGTGTTTTAAGTCATACTTAATAATACTCAACAACAATAAAAGCAACAACTTGTGCTTTAGCCGCTGAAAATTCGAAAAATCCTTTTCTTTTTAAATACATGGATGTACGCATCTTATTGGCGGCGCTATGAAGGTCTCAAAATCCGATAAACTTTTTTCTAATAAATGATATGAAATGATTCTCCGGAACCTTACGTCCGCCTTCTCTTCTTGTGTCGGTCTATTCTTCGCTCTCTGTCAATATTCCTAAAGCTGGCTAGCCTCCACTAGACTGAAATTTTTGCAAAAGATAGAAGCAAAAATGGATCCCGGACAGCTAAATAACTGGTCCGATTTTCGTGTCCGGCAGCATTGCTTTAGACTGAGATTCTTTTCATTCTTATACTTTGTATACTCACTACGTTACCTGCGAATGATACTCTCCGTCAATCACGCCTTTAGACGTTAACTTGGCTGCGTTTAAACATTGCCAATGCGAGGGTTACGAATAATAAACTAAACGTTGAATTATTAATTACGACTAATTTACGATATAATCGTTTACTTGCGTAGCCTGGTGTTAATTCTCTACTTATGCCTTAAGGACTTAATATTTAAGCAAAGGTGTACTCACAAAAATAAGCGTAAAAATGTAAACAATATACAAGCTATTACCAATAATCTAATTTTCTTCGGTCCAGGTGAGACCGATGAGGAAGCGTGAGGAAGCTACTGCATGACGATGTGCTCAGGCTAGTTGTGTCCTCACCTAAGTACCTAAGACACATCTTCTACTTCAGGGTATTAACTTTCGGATAAGGTAGCTATAATTAGAACGATGTAAGCCTTTAAGGGACGAGGCAGCATTAAAGAGACTCATCCCACACACACGTGGATTTTAACATTCGAAATGTATTGCAAGCGCAACTGCTTTCAGATATTCGCGGCGCACGTCTAAGCCGAAAGTGAAAAGAAGTGCACAACCACTGAAGAATAGTTGTTTATCATAGAAATAACACACATATTGGCAATAATACCCAGTGGCAGTGAAATTTTTCAGGTCTCTTAGAACTAGATCAGGGTTGTTCGAAAAATTATAATTATCTCAAGAGGACGTTTCGTGCCATGTGCTATTTTGGTAAAATTACATACATGGGCTAATATACACATTCAAGACGTTTATATTGTTTTTGGCTTTATAGAGAATTACTTATATATCAAACTTACCATATTTTCCGTCCTTTAGTGCAGAACAAGGTGCAACAGTAAAAGTGGTCAAAAGGCTATCAAGAAAACACTAGAGACACCGCAAGAAAGAATACTAATCTGCATTGGTGGGAATCCAAAATGCTGCTCAGGCTAAAGGCAAAAGTCAATAATTGTACTGAAATGATAATTGTACTCTCAATTACCGTCAAAGATCGATTAGCATCACGTGTTCACCCGAGCTTAAGGTTGGCGTAACGAACAAAAGATTGAGCTCAAAAGCTAAAGTTCGGTAATGGCTCCAAGGCACAACTAAAACTCAAGCGCCAGACTGTTCTTTTTAATTAGTATTACTACAACAATTGTGTGTAGAAAAAAATTCACTCTAAAAGGACTTCGGGAATTGGTCTTATACCATAGACATCGGGAAATGGTCTTATACTTTCACGAAATCCCAGCATCTTCATTGCATGAAGAAATATCGAACTTATCAAACAAACAAGAATTTGTGAACAGCCCCAATAAGCATTATACAACCGGCTAGAAATCAAGCAGATGTGATGATTAAAAATCGTTGACGGGACCACCTCTCAGACAAATAGGGACTTTAATGCCGAACCAGAGAACAGTATAGTCCGAAGAATATCTCGGAAAAGCTACGGCAGCGAAACCTATCAACCAGGATGAAGACGCATGGGAAGTTGAACAAAGAGAGAACGAGAAGTACCAGTCGTCCAATGGCGTGTGCAACTAACGAGGCCAAAAACACGTGCGGAACTATGAATTACTAATTGATACAACATATGAATAATCGGGATAAATAGTAACAGACACGTATGAAGATAATGAGCTTCATCATCATGTGAGGGTAGATTATATTTAATAACACATGGTTATTGCACAGCTATTATTAGGGACAATGTTCTACATCGAACATGACATATTAGGGTACATCGAAGAATGGTTGTAATATTTATATGTTCATATGTAAGTTGCCAAAGTGATATTCGCCCTTGGCTTCATGTTTGCAAACTTACGACTTCTAGCACGTAGAACCCTGATTTAAAGAAGCTCGCGATATCCTTCAAACGAGTGTTTCGTATTTTTAGAGTCTAGGTTATCATTCGTTTATTTGTTCACATACTTTTTATACCGAGACGGTGATGTAGGTAGCTAGTACTAATGGTTTTACCTAACTTTCAACACGTTGAAGATACATGTATTCATGTATAACACTTTACTCCAGCCTCGCTATTGTGTAAAGCACGTAGACTTGCTAGCTCCTTTTGCACGCGTAGTGTAGTCGCATTGTACATGGCTACGTACCCGATTGTACCCAACTAATTTGGCTAAAGCCTCCACATTAACAAGCAGCGAAAGAGTTTTGTACGACATGACACAGAATTGTTCGCTTTTTTGCTGATAGTTCTGACGAGAGGGTTCTTAGCGAAATGGGTTCATAGATAATCGGTGTTAAAACGGCCTTAGTTAAGTTTTCCATAGCTTCTGTAACCTGCTATCAAAGCAAATCCTACGAATGCGATTGGCTGTTTACAGTACTTACAATAAAAAAACGGCACTTACGTACTTCCTAATATGTGCAGAGAACACGGAACGGTCAATTCAAGTTCGGACAGCGCTCGCAAAGAACGATTCCGATTTAGCATTGTTAAGTGTTTATTATTTATAAATAAGGATTCAGAATCTCCTATTTTTAAGTATAGCGTCTAGGAATTACCCCCGTTAGGACTAACTGAAGTGGGTTTTGCTTACTCAACTGCGGTTTCTCCAAGAGACATACTGACCCATGCAATCACCTATTAGTCTTAATCTCTTACTTCACTCAAATCTTTATTTTTTTCTTTATTCCTTATTTTCCTGACGATTAAAACGTTTAGTTTAGAGAAAAAGCTGCTATTTTTTTCAGTAGCCATTTCGCTTACATAGAAAAAATTAGCTGTAATATTCTGAACACTGAAAAATTTTAATTTTTTATATCTGAGTACTCAAATATTATGACTGTATATCATTATGACCGAAGACCTATTTGCGCGAGGCTAAGACCCGATGTTTGTGTTACTACTCTACACTAATCTGATCGACAAAATACTAAAACATGCTTCAGTTCCGTTTCTAGCGTTTTTATTTCTAGAAACATTTTCGTAAAAAAGTCACTTGTTACGGCATTCGAGTAGCAGTCAATTTCTTGCTAAGCTACGGGTTTCTATCACAGCACATATTCGAAACAAAGACCGAACTATAATAGCTAGGTACTACTAAAAGAAAAGTTGCGCACACTTTCGAAGGTACCAGGAAGACTTCCCTCATGATCGTTTCTGCAGAATAGGGTTTGGGCTGCGAAACCAACTGATTAACCAGATTTCTATGCTGTTGTATATCCTGCGGTAGCATGAGATTTGGGGATCATCAGTTTAGCCTAAAGCAACTTGTTGACCACTGCAGTTGACGAAGTTCGCAAGTTTTTATTTTTAAGCAACTGAAGCGACTTGTCTCCAAAGCTTCTTTTGATTTCTCTTTTGAGTCTATATCAATATGTATCGCTTGTTAATCTACAGCGGATAAGCATGCCGATTTTCGAAAACATGTCTCCTCCTGCTAGTACCAAACGCTAATAATTGTGAACGTTAACTGTTTCGGGTACCTGAGGTAGTATTACTAAATATTTAAAATAAGAAGTTGCCTACTTCTCGAATTCTGCTAAAATATTCCATTGTATCACAATTAATTTTACTACAGCATTATTTCCCACAACTAAGGTTTGTGTCAGAACTTCACGAGCTTCACTGACATTTGTGTAGAAGCAAATAAAGGAACAGAACTTTAGTAGTACGCAAATACCCTTGAATCTTCAGCTATAAGAGAACGTTTTTAAAGAATTTCATTTGAAATCTAGGCTTTAATGAATGAAGTTATCCATTACTCGACTTACTACTATCAGTTTTTTTTATTTCAACTCACTAAAGGAGTATTAATCAAATGTTTCTCTGCAGCGTTTGTACTAAAGCAACCTTACAAAGACCCGTTAGTCCATCGGAAAGGATGCTTCAATAAAGTATCACCGCTTCCAAAGCAGGTATCGGGTTTATTTTAATTTTATCATTACAAACCCGACTTGTATAATATTAAAGTGTTCCTCGACGTCTCATAGGCATTATTGCCTTTCGCAACGTATCGGCGCTGAAAAGTGTCACTTTTTATGAGGAAGATTCGATTCACAAGGTTTGAAGGGATCAAAAAATCATTTACACTTTTATACTACTATATACCTTTAAACCTAACCAAACAGCACACGACCCATTTAACATGCAAACATACACAACCATGATTACCACATCAAGCGGCAGATACTTTATGCACGTTAATTTTGTTTTATTATACTTAATTATTCCTTTGTTTTAATATTGCCATATAGTCTCTAGCTAGTATCAGTTGTCCATAATCCATGCGTAGAAATCATCATACCCTCCCTTTCAAATGATGACTACTCCCAACTAACCATATCCATCAAGTAGCGCTTTCTCCAGTCACTAAATATAATTCAATATGCAAGATATCTACGGCGATTTTATCAGTGGTGACGACCAACTGTTTTGACAATTCTGAATATAATATCTGTCTCTGATTTTCCCGCCAAAAATATTCACTCTATCCACATATTCAACGAAAATGTGTTTTCTTTGTTTTCCTTAATAAGCTTGCGACATCGCGCGCATCTTCAAATATAGCCACTCATTATCATCGTTATCTCACACAGCGTTCACAACAACAATCGTTAATAACAACAACAAAAAAATAAGCCGGCATAACATGTCACATTTTTGCTGCTATGATATGACTGTATACTATGTAGTACTCTAACCGCTTTTGTTCCTAACTCCCGGTTAAGATGTATGAAGCATTCTGTAGGGAAATCATCATCTCCCATCAAAATCACCGGTGGATGCACCATAGAATACAACCCTTGCCAACAGAAGCCTTTTTGTCGCTTTGTTTGCTGGCTTTTCATCTCGTTAATTAGATGGCAAACGTTCTAATAATATCATCATTGCGATAACTGCCGTTGTTACTACGAGCTTTAAATTGAAAAATAATTATGGGCAGCGATCCTATAATGGTGCATCTAGCCTGCGGTTTGAACTCTAGGTCTATTCGATTTGACACAGCTGCGATTCCTACTAACTACTGTTACTATTGGCAGCTGTTATCTCCATCGCTGCCTTTCGCCTGTTCAGCCTGAAGTTGGTCCATGAACCACGGCTGGCCATTCTTCTTTCTCCGTCTTGTCAGAATGTCGACGCCCGTATCAGTAACAAGGAGTGTTTGCTCGAACTGAGCTGATCGCTTGCCATCGGTAGTTACTGCAGTCCAATTATCGGGCCACACCTGTTAATGAAACGCACCAACCCGGGTCTGAAGTCTAAAAAGAAAAGCATTCACTTCGACTACACCGATATTTTATTAAACCCTTTCCACCATTTACAAGTAAAGCTATCTACCATCGTTTACAAATTTATTGAAAAGCATTAGGCAAAGAGACTGATTCTATAGCTATTTCAGTATGTTCGAGTTCTGGGGCAATATAACACTACAGTGTTGAATTTTAACTATTATTAATAGGTATCTCATCTAGCTTCTCTTTCTTAGTGTCTCTAAATTATTCTAAATTATTTCTAACTTACCTCATCTTGCCAAACGCCTTCCGAGATCATCGGTTCAATAGTGAAGCAATGCCCAGCCTTCATTACACCAACAGCCTTGTTTTTAGCGTAATGCGGAACGCTAGGCGCTGTGTGGAATAGTGAATGAATTCCGTGTCCACAATATGATTTAACAACGGAAAACCCTCCATTTTGTTGGACGTGCTTCTGAATAATTTTCCCGATTTCGCGATATAGTACGCCAGGCCTGCAGCACTCGATCGCCTTCTGTAGAGATTCGTAAGTTACACGAACAAGCTTCTTCGCAGCCTCGTCGACCTGGATGAATACAACCACTTGGGAAATTAATTTATTTAACAGGGAACCTAAAAAACTGCAACAACCATTTTTTTCTAACTATAAAAGTTGACGCGAAAATAAATCTTGGCTACGCGCGGAAGACTAGGAATATATGGCTCAACATGTGATGCAAAAGACTGAAAAAGCGAAAGCAGGCGAACTGAGGAAAACCCAAAACCAGGGTGACTGTTTCGATAAAATACCTTTCCGATAAAAATGGTCTCGTTGAGGTCTCCGTGGTATCCATTGTGATATACAGTAACGTCCACGTTCAAAATGTCCCCGTCCTTCAACGGCCGATCGTCAGGAATGCCGTGGCAGATTACCTCGTTTACGGATGTACAACAACTCTATGCCAAAAATACACATAGGCATATAAAATTACCAAGAATTACCATAATGCTAATGAAGAAACTCCCAATAATAGTTCCATTACAACAATTGAACCCTTTGCACTAGCAGATCATCAACTTGCAATCAACGGTGATATATCAACTTGCAATTTTTCTATCGATGTTTTACCTACTCTTTCAGCTCGCTCGAAGAAAATACAGAAACAGAATACGATTTTAGCACACTAAAGAGACTGAACGCTTATGTGCCAATCATAGCGCTGCAGAAGCTAATTACCTTTGGAAATTTGTAGTAGTTTAGGGGTGACGGATAACAGTTCCTTGCAATGGCCGCTTCATGAACGAGTCTATCCAGCTCGTCGGTGGTAACACCGGGCTTTGCTGCAGCCAACGCAACGTCTAGACACTCACGTGCTAACAATGACGCTTTGCGAACCGCCTCCTGTTCAGCCTGCAAAATCCAATGCATCTATCATGAACTACGACGCCACATCAACGCGTCATACTGACCCGCCGTAGGCAACCAAATTAAAGAACGAATTAGACAACAATAAATAATCGAATTTCTAACTTAAGCACATGATGAGCAGACACCTGAACCAATTTTTCCGTCACCGTTGACACGTCGTACCTCATTGAGCACTTTAATTTCCGCACCCTTCATGGCCTGTTCAGAGACGGGAATGCCCTCTGGATGGTCAGCGTAGTCTGGTCGCTTTATATGAGCTGGCACAGTACGCTTCGTGCTGATTCGTCCAGGTCGAAGTTTCCCGGAGAAATGGTAGTGCGGCCAAGGATTATACGGCTTCTCACTGTTCGCATTACTATCGTTTTCCGACTTTGCTGTTTTGTGAATAGCCTTGTGCGTATTCCACGATCCTTTGAAGCAAACTTGGTTGCAAAAATATGAGCCTTTAATGCCTGAAAACAAGCACACGAAAAAACAATGCTATAGTTCTAGCTGAAAGTCGACGATAGTACTGTCAAAAGCGGTACATAAAGTACCGTGATGCATTTATAACGCACCTTAATTAAGGAGCTATAACCCAGCTACTATTTCAGCATTAAGGATGCGACACCAATGTCATATTTTTACATTCACTGGAAATTAGTGCTGTTTCGTCTACCGGAAATGTCTGATGAACATGACGTTAAATGATATCATAGCTTCACAAGTTTGCAAATACGTACGGTCGACACCACGCAGGAAACTTTAATTCGAACCATCAATATCACAGAAAAAGGCGAGTAAGCAATAATAGGTACACAAAAGTTCATCACAGAGCAGGACACAGGACATCAACAACCAAAACTATATTTTCATTTGGAACACGTGCCCAAAACGTTACCCAGCTACTTCATTATGACTCAAATAATTACTACCGCACTCAAAAATATTTATCTAGCAATATAGGGCACTAAATCAGATACCATTACCAGGCATAAACAATTTTAATAAAAGGACTGCTAAAAACGATGTTCGACTTAAATGTAAACTTAGGTTAAAAAGGGATATGATAGAGAGCGTTCATGGTTTATGCAATGACTTATTCTCATTATTTTGAAGTCCTTTGAATATTTTGTGATTCACTTAGCCAATAAGATTTTCATAAAACTAAAGGTGAAAGGAACTGTACTAAGGTCTTCATAGCAAATGTAACATTTCTTCACAAGTACGAGTTTAGGTTAAAAAAAAGTTAAGGTATTTGGAATAGAGCCTCTTCCCAAGATTTCGTTATTTTTTATGCCCACTTGCCAATTTTCCCAAGTACCAACTTGGTATATTTTTGGTGCAAACTCTCTACTATTTTTAAAATAACACAAACACCTTAATTTTCAAGTTAATTTTTATTTGTACCATTTATTATCCAGTGGTGCCAAAACGCAGTAAGGCCTCAGTTTTACCATCCCTTCGAATAGATATATACGCACATAATCATCTCATCGATTGGCAAACACGTTCGATTCTCGCAGATTATGCATCGCAGATATTCGATTTCACCGAACTTTTTTTAATAGACTAGGTGAGTGCCGGGCGATTTAATCATCAATTATCGTAAGCATAAAACTGGCAAGTCCCACTAAAAAATTACTGCTGGAACTATTTAAACGCGGGGCGTCAATACGCATATGAATGCATGCGCCTATCTCCCAGTTTGGAAGAGGTATGAACGGGCTGTAGATATACCGCCTACGTACCGAGTTTCAGACAGGTGGGACACTGGAGCTTAGCTGGCTCTCCACATCCTTCGGTCTGACACGTTTCCATCTTAGATAAGCACTACAACACCACAACACCAGCAAAACACAATAAATTCAACTACTAATACAGCCTTCCTGTAACAGGGCGAGCAAACCGGTCTGTAACCACACTCGTTCCACCGTGTCTAGTAACCACATTTTTCGCTGAGAGCGCACCGCGCCATTTTTGTTTTGAATGATGACGTGCCAACAAGAGGACCGGGCGGTTCTACGATAAGGCACTATGCTGTCAACCTTCGATGATGCTTAAAACTCGGAAAGTATATTAGAATTAAAATATATTGGAAACGTATAAAGTATGCCATGAAACTTTCTTACTACACGATGAGGAACTGACAGCACTAGCGTTTGTGTTGGCGATGTATCATATGAGGGGATCGCATCGTCTTAAAATATATGTAAACAGAAGGGAGTTTGCTTTTATTCGTTACATACCAGAAGTCTCGTCATTTTAAAATGCCTTCAATTTTAAATGAAAACGAAAACCAAATGAGGAATAGGTGAAATGAGAAATTTTCATAATGGGATATTTCACGTCTCTTTCGGTTAATTTATAAATGTAAGCGATTGTATTAGAATTTCGCGATGTTAAAAATTTACAAAACTCTTTAAACAAAAAAAAGCCGAATGAAGCCTAGACATAAAGACAATAGGAATAACTCAGTTCTGATAGCTTGGACCAACGAAACTGTGCTGTAACGACGAACAGGTAATCGAAGTAGTAGGGAACATTCATAGTACATGGAATTGTCTTTAATAGCAACCATGCCTCTTTATGGGTTAGGTTGGAACTGCAGACTCACACCGATTCTCCAGAATTTCCATTCATCTTCCAAATTTTATGACCTGTGTTTTGTATCGCTCAGAATGCTCTTGACATTAAGCTTTGAACGTTATGTTTGCTGTACAATATAATGTATTTTACCGTGTTATTGGTCGACGTTGAAGACTTTGTTGACTGCATAGCATTAGTGGACCCCGCCGGAGAGCCTGCCTGTGCCCGCTGCTGTTGTTGCTGCTGCAGTTCGGTGCAGCACTTGGATTTCTAGTGCTAGCCGGTTACGTATCAGGTCGATGCCTCTTGTGCTGCTGCAGGTTGCGAATTTGCTGATGCAACAGTGGTTCCATTATTGTATTGTACCATCATCGTAACAGCAGCATAGACTAAAATTTGAATATTTCTAAGACGCTGAATTCGAGCTTCAATGGCAAGCTAATCATTGCCCTTCATCGGACTAAATTCGCCTTCTGATAGCGTGCCGAGGTTGAGTCCATCCGGAATGATCGGTAGAAGCGGTGGTAGCAACAGCGCGAATAGAAACATAAACGGTGATCGAGGTGGAATTACTGTGGATGCAGTTGGTGTCGCGACCCCGCTGACGTCTCCGGGAGCAATGTTTCCACCTTAGCCCCCAGTTTGATTTGTACTGGCCTTGTTGAGTCCGCCAGATGAAGGCGCTCCAGGGCCAACAGGCCCTGCAACCTTAGCATAAAATAACACATATGAGTGACAACGGCTCTGTAAAGAGAGTTAATATATCATCGACTAGGATATTTATTCAAAAACTACATTTACTTTTTAGGTAATTTTTAAACTTCAAAATTAAAATAAAAAATATGTGGTAAAAACAAAATCCCCAGGCTTTGTTGTTGTCGTTATTTGCTGGTTGCTCCCACAAAAGGGGAGCTGAATGCATCCAAATTTGGGAAGTGTACGGCTACCCTGTTAAATAACAAACCATATTTCGGCAGTTTAAAATAGGCTTAGGCAGACACGTTATAGACCCAGGTAACAACGGGAAGGTATCAAACGCAGCATGACGAGCGTAAGGCAATATCTAAGAAAGCAAGTTCCACGAGCAGTGGAAATATAATGCTTGTCTGCAATTTCACTGGATTTGCGTAGTATATTGTACGGAGAAGCAAAATAAGCGGACATCCTTTTAGCGGAGGCGGGCGACAGAAGGAGAAATGAGTAAAATAACCAATCTCTTTCACAACAAATGCTTGAGCTATAATCATCGCACTAGAGAACACGTCACGCCATAATACTATGCTAGAAAAGTCCAAAACAGATCGAGTGGTATATGTTATCTTAGACGAGCTCATCATGTTTGATGTAAAGAAGGAGCCCGACCTTAATCTTCTACTGGGCTTCAGCACGAGAATCGATTGACTGTAAAACGTATTTTATTAGTATATACCAAACAGGAAAAAGAAGGATCGCATTCTCGAAACCGAAAACCACCTGCACTTGCATTCACGAAAAATAAAAAGAGCATTACTACGGGCAAAACTATGGATAATCTGCTAATAATATTGTCTATAGAATCTATCCAATAGTTCAAAGCGTCTTCTTCAAAACGCTCAGATTTGCTTGACATCTATCCGAGACCCATGAATTTGATGCAACTATTGACTATAGCATACACATCTATTATATAGGGTCTAAAAACAACATGCTTTAAGAGTGTTATAGGTAGCAGAGTGTTAACAATATACTGTAGTTTTCCGTTATTAAAAATTTGTTATCAAAAAAAGTTATATTACCATAACTATAGCAATAATAAAATTACTATTATTATTAATATTAATTAATAATGATAATAATAGTGGATGCGCAGGATATACAAAAAACGTAATATATTTTAAAGGTCAAAAAACTCTTTAAGGGTCCAGCTATCGCGACACTGAAGTAGGCATCACGAACAAACGCATAACAAACTCGTAAAACAACAAAGAAATATTTGGGCTTCGCTCAATGAAGTTAACTCGGTCCTCGGCTAAATAGTGGGAACCCTTTTCATTGTTGAGGCACGATATCAACGCCATTAATACTCAGTATTATGATGCCCATGGATACCATCATGGAATGATCATACATGATAATGATTATTTCCTCGAGTAGTACTCAAATGAAAGAGTTCAATCAACGTAGCAGTTTGCTTGCGTCTACTCACTTTTAGGAGGAGATGTAATAAGAGGGGGTTATAAATTTTGGCGAGAAATCATCTCGGAATATTGTAAAGGATAAACGTGTTTTTGTTATAGCGTACCACTCTCTCTGATGGAATTATGCTGAAATTACACACCAAACATTGTATTACGAACTTTCTAAAACGTCCTGGGGCGGTGTTGATGCAGGAGTGTATCTGTTCTCCCATCGCATCACAAATATAGCGTCAAAACTGGTAACATTAAAAGTGACAGGGGAGACGATTAGCGCATTATATTTGCTAATGGGCCGGTAAATGCGTAAGTGCGGGAAAACAGCGTCCGATTATAACTTTGATACTTTTTTCTTAGCAAGTGTACCTCGATCTTGGCTAGGCGAAGCTGTCTGAAGAACAGCTTACCCATAGCTTTGGCCATCAACGATACGATAACCGCAGCTTGAATGTAGATTACGGCCATACATTAGTTTGACCTGCAAAACAGCACAAATGAACAAGACAATAATTAGAACTAGGTGTAAGAAGATTACATTCTAGACAATGGTTTCTCCGTTACGGGTAGTTGCATCAACTAATGGTTAAAATAAAGAAGAGCAGAACAGTTTGATCAGACACGGAAACATCACTACGGTTTGAACGGCAGATTTTTTCTAAGCTTGTTGGGTTACGAGGACCATTAGAGGTGCAATGAGCTAAATGGGTGAAAGTTTAAACTTACTTTGTGAGAACCACGGATGAAAACTGCTTTCTTTGTAGATAAGCATATCCCATTACCGCTGTGGATACGCACAGGCTTTCCAGAGGCCCTGTTGAAACAACAGCATCCTGGAGGCCTCCACGGCGAATAGTGCTGTAAATTGATAAATACAAAAAAAATATCTAAGTGTTAGTATACAAGCTAAAGCAAGTCCTCCTTTATTATATGCAGTTTCTCTGACTACCAATTTTTGCTGTCACAAACAGTAAATGAAAATTGCAGCTTTCTTACCTGTTCAATTGATGTTGAGTACATTTACACAGTCTACAGTTAAATACATTCACACTTTGCCCTGCTTCTGAAACCTGGACGCTTCTTTATAGTTCTAAACAAAAACCCATGAATCCACGATTCAGTTTGCATTTCTATTGAATAAGTCGATACTGAACCAGGAGAAAATTGGTCATATATGACAAGTAGAGGATGACACCTTATTTTCTTGATTGCGATAATTTCAGATGATAATGAGAGCGCAATACACGCACACCCTAAAATCTGCATATGTTGTCAAACAATACTGTAAACATCCTTTATCGTGGAGGCAACAGTTATAATAAGACAGACGTCAGATTGACCGAGATAAACCTACTAAAAATGACATACTGACATAATGTTAATAGGTATACTCAGCGAGCAACAAATAACTAAACTGGAAATTGCGGAAGGTACACACATTTGTCATTAAAAAAGGGAAAACACAGGACAAAACAGAGACCCTAAGAATAAGGAATTAATACAAACTGACATAAAGGCAAAGATAATTTTATTATGATTATTTGACGTTGACATTGTACTACAGAACACACTACTGTTGAAAAAAGAGAGGAGAACCATTATTGCAAAATACTTCGATTATGGGGCTCCTCGTATTCTCAATCTGACACAACTCCATCACTTTAAGGGTATTACGACAATACGACACAGCCACTTACACACGCTATCCTAAATGAAACTAAATAATATTGCTTTTCTTTTGCACAACGGGAACCGGCCTGTAACTAGTCGCTTAACCGTTCTTAACAGTCGCACATATTCCTAAGAGCGCAGCGCGCCATCTTTGTTTTGAATGATGCCGCGCCAACGGAAAAACCAGGCGGGTCAATTAAAAGAGTGTTATGTGAACTAAGATATAATTCCCTTTGGTTACCTTTTAATTGTAAGTAATAATGACAAAGCTTAACGGAATTCATCCAACAATATAAACATCTGTATAAAATTTCCGTAAAATTTAGTTAGCCTTTAGGTAGTCTTTATGCTACAACTAATATCAACCATTACTCGCGTTTGTTCCTCAAGATAATGAGGCACTTCTGACAGACTTTCTGCGAAATGTTCTGTCAACTGAACAAATTAAAATTTAGTGTTTACACCTAGAATCTAACATAAAAAATGTCTGTCTTATTTATTATTGGGCCTTTATATGCTGGTTCGAATTCCGCATTCGATGCTTCTGTTGAGGCCGAAAGGTGTAGAAACTGAGCCAACGTTTTGTCTCAAATGAACTCTTACGTTTGAACACAACCACTGATAATCTATGCAGCTAAGTAATTCATTTTTGATAGGGGAATAAAGAACGCTGTTGTGCTCCGAACTGGACGGGTGTACTTCTTTTAGTTCCTGAATGGTGTGGAGCCGCTAAAAAAATGAGGATAGCCACTATAATTCTTCCCTATATATACTACATCATTTTTCGGCTGTAGTAAGAATCTCACCGCAAAACGTGTAGGACAGGTCCTGGAAATATGTTATCGTAGAATCTCATAAGATGTTTAGAAAAAGTTCCAAAGAACTCAAATTTACGGAATTTTGCTGACCGCTATACAGAAATAAACCGCGTTTGGTTTAGCTTTACTGGCTGGAATAAAGCTCATGCTAATAATGGATACCGGAGTACACTGTGCTGGTTGTTGATATCAGCCGCCATAGTAAAGGTTAAACGCTCTCTGATTAAACCGTATAATGGTATGGAACCGCTTTTTCCGCTCGCGATTCGTCATGGAGCAGGCAATCAGTCGAGCATCTAGTTGAATGGACACATGACCAATCAGCCAGGCGCTTTTTATCACCGACACAATGTGTGGATACCACCCTCTATTGATCGCGCATCTACGACCACTGAAAGTCTGGCATTTAGCCTCATCACACCTCGTTTTCCTTTGCATATACATATGCGAGTAGTGTCACTTGAATACCAGCAAATTTGTAGGCTGAAGGCCGCGAGGTACCTCACATGAGGTCATTTAAAGTGAGGTATTGCAAATCATATACGGTGAAAGGTGCGTTGTCTTCGCTGGTGGTAAATGTTCTATACTTTGTACGCAGCTGAAAAATGGTTATCTTCTTTGTTGCACAGGTTGCTTTCTGACAGGACTAACACTATATAAAGCTGAACAGATGCGATACGATGTAATGGAAAAAATGCGAGGACTATACGGCTAAGATTCGTTTCTTGCTACAACGCCATTTAATATGAAGGGAAAACATTACTCGTGTTTCACCTCGCGCACGAAACGAAAAGAATTTAGGCATTTCTGCTATGCTTTAGTTAGACCCAACTGCCGGATTTTGTATTAGCTTTTCGAGTGCTCAGACTTTCACCCTGAGAAAACTTTATGCTTTGAATAAATTACACACGTCGCTAGTATCAAACGAAATATTAAATCAATGACTCCGGATAGTAATGCCTATGAGCCTCGGTGTTGATAGGTGAAAGTGGGAAAATGTTACACCTACGTGGTATCGCTCGTTACAACCTGAGTCGAGCAGTGGCAGCCACTCGGTTCCGGGATAACCCATTTCTGACAAGTAACTTCAAACTTAGTATAATATCAATTTACATTGAGTAAAATTATTTAACATACTTGGTTTGATAAGAGCAACAGCGTGTTTGGAATCAATTACTGTCATCAGCATATTGTAAATACAGAATCGGTATAGATCGGAAAGATAAAACATATTATAGATTATCATTGAAAATGTCATTAATCGCGCCTTTCATTTTTCGCGATTCCTTATTCTGTCATCGTTTTGATAAAGACTAGTCTCGTCCTTTTTGGAACGCTGAAGGCCCGCACAAATACATATTTGCGTGTTCGATTGTTCAATCACTATTGAACATAACCTTTCTTCGCATTATCTAGTGCATACGATCTGGACGTTCTGACGCTACCCGTATGCCTATGTCCAAGTGCCAACTCACACGTCTAGAATGCAGAATCTCTAGTCAAAACGCGGCACCCTCGATATCGGCAGCGTGCGATATGGTTAACGGCGCCAGATCACATGCATATCAATCACTATCATTGTCGTTACGCTCCCGTGAATTTCCTATTATTAAGTTATTAGTGTATTCCCTCATTCGGAGTTGATAGTGAGAGTCGCATTCCCCTTTGTTAATGGAAGAGAAACGAGAGGCGAGCGAAAAGATTGAGATTGAACAGAAGGGGTTTGCAGGAGTACTCGGTTGGGCGAGTGGGTAAATGCAGCCGACAGACAGGAACCGAGCGGATTTTAATCTCATCATATACAGAAAATCGTGCTACACAATCATCAGCAGCATGGTTAGTAGATGGCAGTACGTTTTTGAGTCCACCTTTTCGCAAGTAGTTTAAAACCTGGCAGCCTACAGAGATCGCATAGACATGTCATACTTATCCTAGTTGTGGCCAGACTACTGATGTCTGACTATGCGCATATTGCCAATGTCGAGAAAAGTTCGGTACATTCGGCATCCGTTTTTTTCTTAAAAATTCTTATTTTTTCTTCTTTTAAAGGCTGAACCTTTTTGGCAACGGCTCATCCGCTAGATTCGTCATCCATAGCGCCACTGGCGTAAGCCGGATCTTTTCTGGGAGATGTCTATGATATTTTACACGAATGATAACGTATCCGGTAATATTCTTTAATATAAGCCGTCTTGTAGAAAGCTGGAAATATTCAGCAACATTACCCATATGTTTTTCATCAATTTTGCTATTTTTATATGCATTTTTCTAGGTTTTTTTCACCCGTTTAATCGCCCCTCCGTTGTTACAGAAGATCAAAAGCACGTAAAAATTACTTAGTCAGCTATTATTATTATGCACGCAGTTCAACAAACACGAATTCTTATATGCACACGAAAAAATAACAAGTATATTTTGAAAGCTAATGCCAGATCGTGCAAGACAATTCGACGCAATGCCGACTAGAGCCGAAGTACTTCTGTAATGACGATTCCATGTCTGAAATATAACGATGCCAGTGTCTCCATCGCTTTACACATTACTTAGGGGAAACCTCATAGAGATTTTTAATGTTAGTTTAAAGATTCCCTGCCTCATACTAGCTCGTCGTATTTAACAAGCACGTGTTCTGTTTTGCTTTCAGAATGCGCTCGCCGACGGCTTGTGTCTAAAGTGGGCAAACCTGTATTAGTTCGTCAAGGAGGACAGGCTGAAGGTGGCTGGGGCCGCGATTGTTTTCGGAAAGCTTTTAATGCCTCTAGGTATCAACACTTGCTTATCTTGATTAAAAATTTGTTGTAGCACTAACTTAGAGCAAGTGGCTTTATTCGTACCATAAACAGAGAAGCTTGGTCACTCAGAAAATCAGCAAGCATGAAAGAAATCGGCACAGATACCCAAAGTAACCGATAAGCAATTATAAGCTATTCTATATTTTTAATATAGAGCTTCCTTTATATTTTTATTAACCATTCTTCAAGGCTTAGCTTAAATATTCAGCCTTGTATGTACTCTCGTTAAATAAGGTAATTTATCTAAATTGAACATATTAGAAATTTATAGCAGTCTTGTTAGTATAAAAATATTAGTTGCTTTGGGATTTTTTGCATTTGCACACTTTAAGGCCGGTTACTATTACTTGAGTCAATCATTTGTCTAAGAGTAGTGCTTTATTCGAACGTCGTAAATGATTAAGTTTATCCGTTACGCCTTACCCATATGTCGCACTCATATGGCGGGCCGGAAATAAAGCTTTGCTGAAACTAAAAACAAATGTAGCAGAATTTTTTAGTACTGGTAAACATCTAGCCAAGTAAGTAGTTTTCATACTGCGTTAAATCAATATTCTGATCAAGCTATATTTATCATGCGATATCAAAACGTACTGTATTGCTCCAAAGAGATATTATAGAGACGTATTATTTTTCTGCCGTACGTACTATTGAATTGTTACTTGCTTGATCAGAGAATGCTCGCTGGCTTAAACCTCTTTTGCATAAATCAGATAACAATTTTTTGTTTGATCCTTATTTATCAGATCATTCGTCACATTGGATAACGATCCAAATACTCTTCTTGAATTTGTCAACGGGAAGCTTGCGAAAAGGTAAAGTCCAGGTTTTATTCTGTCCTACGGCACGCACTTTTCAGTAAGAAACAAACCATCTGTTTTACAGCGACTAATAAAAACTTGGCACGAAAAATGGTACTCCTAAGGATATCAAATTGAAAAATCATTTGAGTTCGCTAAATAGATCAGTAAAGGTATTTTGTAGCTTAGTAAAGATTAAAAAGAATGCACTTCATCAATGTTTATAAATATGGTACGATGGAATACTGGAAAAAATTAAAGGAACCATACAGGCAGGCTCCTTGAGTAGACTTCAATCGAGTTAACCGTGTTTTAGTCATCGGGTATCCTTTAAGGATTTATTATTTACACCATAGGTATTCAAAAAGCCACGCAGAACAATAAGAAGTAATATTTGCATCAGGTGCATATCTTTTTATAAATTTGCAGTGAAAAATAAACTAAAGAATAATAGTCTATTATTAAAAAAAAAAAAAGGTAAATTTTGAAAAGATAAATCCTATAAATTCTGCAAAATTTTAAGACGCATGATCGTTTCCCAAAAGAACTTTTTGTAAAATAAATACTTCAAGTATAGTGCAGCATCAAGGGGATTAGCTAATTGGAGTAACTTATGCCAGAAACCGCAAGCAAAGTTGGTTGACCTTCTAACATACTACATAAACGTATTTTATATAGGTCTCGTCGATTGGAGTCAAGGAAAATCATTATTAGAGAATTCATTGTATGTTGTTCGATAGTATGAATGTGATCAGTTTGGGAAATTGCTTACCATTTTTTCAGCTTGCGTAGAGCGCAATTATCATTATTAATACTACAAGTTATGGAATATTTGTTCAGGTATCTGGGCTCCATATTGAAGAAGACAGGCTAGGAGATGGAGTAAGTGTTAAAAATGCAAAGGCGTTAAAGCCGATTTTAACACTTGTTGCCATTACCGAAGGTGCAATGTGAGGTGTTGGAAATCACGACCTAAACAAGTAACGAGAGTCCACCAATACTTGATAGAATAAGAAATCGTTCATACTTTACGCTATCATCAGTATTCCAGCGGTAGTCAGATACGACTGTTGAAGAACACGGTTTGTAGTATCAAGCAAGTTCGTGTACACTGAACACGTGGACGAGTTGTGTGTACTCTAGAAGGCGTATCGCTAGGTGTAGATGAATACAGGTCTTGGACAGCTGCTTTCATCAACGACACGACAGATTACGCTGAGTCATAGGGCTAGCAGATAACATATAGCATTCGCAGCAAAAGGCTTGGGACCCTGGGTTCAAAATAGGATCCAATTTGTTTGAATTAGTTCTCTATCATCTACAATTTTTTTTCTATTTTCTAGTTTTCTTTCTTTAATTTTGCTCGCTTAAATATATGGTAAACTGACTATATGAATCAACTATGTAGTTTACCGAAATAGATGTCAATACTCTACGGGTTCTGCTTGAACATTTCCAAAATGTCTATTTACTAATTATATGGGCTGCGTCTTGCAAAATGCTAGCTTCACCGCGCACCACTCTGGCGGATCAACTCAGGATTATGTATCGGTAAAATAACAAATCCTTAAAGATAGATTACTTTCGTGTGTAGTATAACTTGAATATATTTTAGAAGACGCTGAATGGTAACATTAAAATATAGATATTTATATATCGGTGCATGCTCAATACCACAAAAACAAAAATCAATGCAAATATTAAAAGTGCTTGCTCTTTTCAGATAAGCATAGATTAATTCGCCTAAAAGCGATTAGATTTTTGTTTACCTCGTGAACGGGTCATTAAAGGGTGAAATAGAAAGGATGGAGAACCTAAGCAGTTCTAAAATGGAACCAATTATATAATTAATTATTTGTATTGTTTTACAGGCATGCTCTGCCGTATCCGTTTCGAGGCAATTCTCACGTAGTCTATAATAACGTGTTCTATTACCATCAGATGAATACTCGAAGCCTTGTGCGATACGATCTTGAAAATAAAACTTCGGCCGCTCTTGACATTGATGATGTAGCGTTTGGCCGATCGTCCAGGTAAGTTTCCGTGGGCGTCCTCCTATCAGTCAATAAAAATGCCTTCCATGCTGGTGGCGGCATCAACGTGAACCTATAATTCACTAAATAGGGATTTATGCACTCTTCACCGTATAAGGATTCCAATTCCGTAAAATAAATTTTCTTTACTTATTAGAAAAATGTATAATTGGCCTTTGATAATAACTGGCTATGACCAATTAACAGATCAGCAAGCAGTGAATCGTTACTGAATTTAAACTGATTAGATGTCATGAGTATTCGAGACCAAAAATGTACATTAGGTCATTGTCTGTGAGATCCGCCGAGAGTACACTACTTACCAGAGTTACTCGGTACGACCTGTCGTAACCTTTTTTTTTAAACTGGAGAATAACATCGTATGAATTCTCGGTATATCGCTACTATAAGGTTAATATTCGCACAGCTATTCGTGACCACTGTCGCTACTTTCCGACTTTCAGCGACTTCCTTTTTCCATAATGAAGCTACAGAAAGGGTTCGAAAATCCTGAGAAAAACTCTATACTTTCATAGCAACGGAAAACTTGAAGGACATACTCTGAAGGTGCGCAGAACCTAAGAAGAGACGCTCCCCGTTATACAGCTTGAGTGTGGCAGGGTCCTGGCTGTAGTCTGTTGGATACCTTTGGCTGAGCGTCACGCGGCCACACTGACAGTTTTAATGTGCAAGCATATTTTGGCCGCTTCCATGTTCCTACCTGATTTCCTCATTATTATACGGGAAGGCTGTCTCTCGCCAAGGTAACTCATCACTTGCATACATAGTACGGGTTACTGAATCGACCTCCGAATTTCCCTCGCGTCTTTTTATTCTTTTCTTACTTTCTCTAGATAATAGTTTCGTGAACCTCATCTCATAAGCATTCTCCCGATTTACAGGGTCCTAGTCAACATTGTCATGGCGATGGTGATAGAAGCGGCTGCATACAAAGTGATCAAAACCAACGTTCGCTGACCCTATGTAGCAATGTTCAAGAGAGGACGAACAATCGTGAATGAAAACCTTATTGGGGGGGGGGGGGGGTGTATGCTTGGCTACGGATCAATGGCCAGTATGCCACACACACATATGCATAATTATAAGCACAGCCAAGGAAGAAACCAAGTTGTGTCAGAGGATGAATGAGTAGAGACTAGAAAAACCGCTAATCATCTATGCAAACAAAGGAAACGTCAGAGTTGCCCTTAGGGAGAGTCTTACGAAGAAAATATAGATGATTATTGTAAGGAAATGATAAGCGGAAACGGCTAACTTCATATCTTCATGGCTAGTTGAACTCGAGTTTAAAGCAGCAGTATATACACCATCTGAAATAACTATAGTCTACATACAAGTAATACATTGAAAGAAAATTAATGTGAGAAAATGTCCAAATATTGACCTGTGTTTACTGTAGACACCCCATACTAAAGCTTGTTGGTATTTATGTGGTGGATGGAACTCTGTATTAAAGCACCTTGTCCTGCGTCGTTAGGGTTCAAGACTTCCGTCAATTGGGCGGGATGTCATCATAAGCCAATGCTGTTTGCGTGAGCCACCCTAAGGTGGCATTCAATTTCTAATTGTTGCAGTATTTCGCCAATTTCAATCCTACTATATTTTATTTTAGCTAACACTCAGATACTAATTTTCCGTTTTATAACTTTTGCAGGCTGCTATACTCAACGCGGCGGAGTCATGTAGATGTTATGGCAGACGAAAACGGCCTCTGGGCGGTATACGCTTCCGAGAAGTCCACTAACACAATGGTGCTCAAGGTAAGTCAGCTGAAAAAAGAGTGGATTAGGATGCATAAAATAATATCACATACGACAAAAACGTGTTACGTTGGCTGTAAAAGAATTATGCCAGGCAATATATTCGTAATTAGTATCTCAAATCTCTTGAGATTTCTCTGAACAGTTTGAGTCTTTCCAGAAGAGAGGTGCGTAATCTCAAAGTAGCTTCAGATGATTAAGGTAATTGAAAAATCTCACACTATTATACTATATTCCATTGAATTTCGTAAGTATTCATTATTCATTAGATTTTTTTATATAACCTATGCCGACGTAATGAGTGAGTTGTTTTGAATTCCTAAATCGAAGAGTTCTTTCCGCAGTAGTACATTTGTGCCTACATTTATCTGTTCATACCGTTTGTATTGCATTCCAGTTTGATGAATCCTCAATGAAAGTTGAACGAGTTTGGAACTTAACACTTGACCATCGGCAGGTCAGTATGGTTTTTCTATAATAATTCATGAAGTCATTGATTCATGAACTAGAGATCAATTCGACTAGATAACTGTGTCTGTTTAAGTATAAACGCCGAGAGGAATACATAAATCTACTACTTGGCATTAATTAAGAAAGGCTTCTCTTTTCATTATCAAATATTATACCTATAAAAAGCCACCGCCATTAATTGTAACATGTGAAAAAAATAACAATTTTAAACTATATATTAAGTTTAACTTGATTACGAGATACATTCATGCTAGACCTTTTTTCTTGTAGTTTCATACGAATCCGGCCACTTTTCTGTTTCCATTGGATGAAGATCCTAAAGCTAACCGTTGCGATTTCGCCGTGCGATCTATCATCGTTATTGTGAGCTGATTTATTATGATATCTGTTCATCCCACTGCTTTTAGGTTGGCGAGATGTTTATCGTGTGTGGAGTTCTTTATGCTGTGGGCGGTGTAACAGAAGGAGCTACACGCGTGGAGCTCGCCTTTGATCTCTACCTTGAGCAGACGCTTGCAGTCGGCGAAAGTATGCCATCGGCGCTTGCACGAGCTAGGCCAGTAGGGGCACCAGTCCCTAGTATCAATATGGGCTCGAGCGGCCCGGTCAATCTCAGTCTAAGTAATCCCTACCGAAACACGACTATGATAACTTATAACCCTGCAGAAAGTGGTCTCCATTCCTGGGATCACGGACATCAACTTTACTATCCGCTGCTTTTTACTCAACATGTCCAACAGGTAGACCGCGCATCGTTGCATTTTTCGATAAAAATAATTGAGACCAAACGTGTATCTATTCAGTTAAGCTATACGTTTTATATATCTATATATTTTCTATTTCATCTAAAGGCTTCGCTGATCTAAGTATTACATTTTTTCCAAAGGTTTAAGTTTCATTCAATTATTCAAATTAATGTAAGCTTCTGGACTCCAACAAACTTTTTAAAAGTTGCAATAAATTATTTGACAATTTATCATAAGATTTTAGCGAAAAAATGTTCTCCGTGTGTAAGCTTTTATTTTCGTTGCAGGCCAATTCAATAGGAAGCCTGACGTCCTTAGGAGGATTCGCAGGACCCCGTTCACCGCAAGGTCCGCAAGGGTTGCGCACGAGAAGAACAGCAGATTGGTCATGATGCAGAATCATTTGGAAGGAACCTGCTCAGTATTTTCGATTCCTCAGAGCGACTATACCCAACGAGAGGTGACAGTAGAATGGAAACGAATACATAGATTTCTGGCACTACAAGGTAGAGAAATGAACAGCTACGAGAACCTTGTGACGGATCAGGGCGTCGTAGTGAAGTTAATATTTGCTCTAAGGAGCCTAGCAGCCCTGAACAAAAGTCTAACATGAAAGATCAAAACCACCTCGATAGAAATTGAGCTACGGGACAGAAGAAAAAAGTCCGTTAATAGAAAGTATCAATAACTGCAACAAAGTTTTGGTTCTAAGCGCAAAACGAAACCTAATCGGCGTAATAAGGACACGCTGAAACGATCGGCATCTTGCTTTAACTCTATTTATAGCCAAAGAGAAGCACAAGGAATTGATTAATATTAACTGAGCTAAATATGCCAACCTAAGCAAAAATCATATACATATGCATTTTCATATTGCCTATTCTGAGCCATGTATTGGTTATTTGCAGATAAGCTAGTTTCGATTTGTATATGTTTCAAGGAATAAACTAAATATAACTAAGATGTTGAAATATTAGCATTTATAATGCTTGGTGTTTAGTTGTATGCTTGTTTATTACAACAAAGAAGATACTTACTGTACAATAAAAAATGACAGCTGTGTTACAAAAAAATGCGTAGATCACTTAACTTCACAAAGGAGTGATGTATTAAATAAAAAAAGAACATCAAATATGATTTATGAAAAACATGGTTTATAGCATTTAGCGATGGAGAGCAGAACGGTCCCAAGAAGTGCATTTTGGTAATCGGGCCGATCATAACTGTAACATGAGTTATCAGCGACAAAACGAACGTTAATGGTTATTACTATTATAAGAAACACGGCTTGATGCCATGAAGTGACACGGATCCCAAATCAAGTTTGGGTAATGTTGATGATTCCTGTATTGATTTCGAAAGTAGAAGGCATATACGGTTGAGGGTCGAAAGGGTATAACAACTGTGTCTACTGTAAGCGTTGTACATAACGGACGAGACAAAAGTAACAGATGAATATTTGGTATGCAAAACAAACAAATACTAGTAAACGTAAAATTTTAAGCTACAAGTGCTGACTGATGGTAAAACCAACAACGACATTGATCGAGCGGGCTGACGAATACGGCGGCTAATTAAAAAGTGTTGATATTTATGAGTTGTGCCGCTATAGCGATAATAAAGAGCAAGTAGTGTATATACAACTAGAGGATGGAAAATCATTTGGTTATTATTTAGTTATTGCACAAGGATGTTATACTTCGACTTTCGATGGAGTATAAAAGCAGCTGTGGTTCGAATTTGGGTCGGGTGTTTGGGCTCCTGTGATTCCGTCGTAATATTTGAGTGGTTTCATTAGTGGGCTGATTATTTTCCTGCGTTTTGACATTGCTTTCGAATCAGTTTTAGAAGCCATATCGAGTTCAGCCTAAACAAAGTAAACGGTTTTATCCAATAAGCATGTGCTTTATGCTTCATACTGTGGAGTTTCAACCAATGAGTCTATCAGTTATCTCCATAAAAAAAGATTAGAAGAAACAGACCGATTATTTATTCAAGTATTCCAAGTACAAATCTGTATACTTAGCGAAAATACATAATCAAAATAAACTTTCATAGCTCTGGGAGTACAGTACATAATTATGATTTTAGCCTAAGGTCTTCGCATTTGTTCAGTAACTTCTCAGTTGATTAAAATTCCACCCAGGTCGGACACTGTCTCTTCGAGACGGTCCCTAAATGAGATGACCTGAAACGCCAATGTTCTGCGTAATTTAGCATGTGAACTGTCATTGAAAGAAAAGGAGACTTCTCACCAACGTAAAGTATAGAATAGGTAGAACCCTGGGTTTTGGCCGTTACCCAACCCTTGACACCAAGAGGATGGTGAAAGTTCTTCAACATGGGTGCATGTCTTCAGTATGCCTTTGAGTTAAGTGCGTATACGGGAACACATCAGTCGATGACTTTAGACTTTTGGAAGACAACGTCTATAAATAAGCATACACAATAGAGAGCAACAAAAATGCCAAGTGAATACCATTCATCATGGTAAGTGGAGATCAATGTACTAAGTTTGCATATTTCTAATTACATAGAAATGAAGTAAGCGCTATGTCTTATTTAAAGCATATAATTGCTAGCTGAATCCTGTCAAAAGACGCATCAATGCATAACTTACCCAGGGAAAATAGTACAATTTAAAATAAACTTTAACAGTCACGATTTAAGCCTATCTGTCCTTTAGCTTAAAGACATAACCCTTCAAATAATGTGTCTTCTCTCCTAGTAACTGATCCTTTCCTTATTCCATTGTATAGTGGATTGTTAGAGATGGTACCTTCCCTTGCCTAGTTGACACATCTTCAGTTCTAGTATTAACCTGAACATAGGCCATTTTTACTTTTACGCGGAAACACACGAGGCTAAATGGTCCGCTGGGGTATATATGACCGACTTCGCAGATACGCTATTCCACGAAAGTAAAATTTTGTCGATTCAATTCAGACGGAATTGAACAGCTAGGACATCTTTTAGACTTTGGTTTTCAATCGGAAATGTCTGATATCTTAAGGAAATCGTGCAGTTCTATGCAGTCTTTAATAAGGCCTGGGTCAACGAAATTTCCCCAAAATTTCATAATTTTGTAGTAGTTTTTTCAGCATACTCCGCAATACTCAGGAAAAAATAATAGTTCAGTTATTGAAAATTATAATTTACAATACAATCAAGTTGCCTGGCTTATTCTTCTGTAGCACAGCTCATCTTTTACCGCACATTTAAACAATTTTTTTTTAGTAAAAGCAACGTGTGAACAAACGTGCGATTTTAATGAACCGTTTCCCCCTTTACTGATCAGCCATACACATAGAACCCACAATAACGTACTACAATTAAAATAAATAACTTACTCGTACTATTCGAAGCAAAATATGACAAAATGGTGTCTTTATTCATTTAGCAAATCATAAGACGAGTACGCGTAGGTCATATGATATATCATACACATCATATGGTTGGTCATCCTGCAAATATTATTACACGGACGTTTTTCCGTTCGAGCAGATGTATACGGCTGTGGTTTCTTTCTGCAAAAATCAACGTAACAATTCACTCTTACAAATGCATGCCACTGTTCACCGCTATTTACAATGCAATTTTTATCTACAGCTGACAGGAGCGCGGACGTTGTCTGCGCGTGGATGCGCGATAAACTAGATCCGTTCATGTGTAATCTGTTTTTCTATGTAAGTTACTAGAATTAAAAAACTTTGTGTCACTCTGTTGTAAAGCTGTTCCCTCTGCACTTTATGCACGGAGCTCTTTATACAAAAAAATCCTCAGTTATTTAGTATGTCGTAGGCTAGCGCGTTTCCGGGACAATGAATCCACTAATGATAGCTAGGCTGTTCAGTGGTCGGTGGAGCGATCCACCACCTTGTTTACTACCAGCACACAGCTGTTTCGCAGCGAATCAGTTTTTCCTGCCGCAGGCATAAGGCCGAACTGAAGTGTTCTATGCCTGGCTCTACGTACAGACGATCAAAGCAATGATCCGTTCATATAATCGTCTGTGCTGTGCCTGTGTTTGGGATTTGTTCCAACCTGTAAGCACTGCGGGTGTATTGTCTCAAAATACTGAGTGTTATAATAGCCTGTGTGTTTTTTGTACGTGGAAAGCATCGACAGCATAGTAGAATTTCGTCGCAACATACGTGTCTTTGTGTTCTGGACCACGAATATTGTTAGTACTTGACTGTTGTTTCGTTCGACGTCGTCATCATTGATGCTAATGTAAACGTGTCAGCTGCATCCAGCTTCAACGACGCCAACCGATACTAAAATTGACTGCGACGGATTGTGGATCAGTCGGAGTGAGCTTGTCGGTGACGTTTTACGCCTTACGAACATGCGTGACTAGAAACGAATAACTTGTTCGAAAGCCAATGCTGACGTGATCCAGCGCAGAGCGACTGCGATGTGACTTTTATTTTACTGGAACACAAGGGCGACAGAAAAGTTAATTAATTGTAAGGTGAGACGGTTTCCTGTTAGTACACGTCATAGAAGTTGCGATAAGTCCTATTTGTTTGGCTACATCTGGTCTTATATTACCTATAGCGTTTCATTTCAGGCGAATTAGAATGATGATTACCAGTATGGCAAATGTAGGATATTAGAGGGAAGATAACGTTATTGCATCGTGCTGATTGGAGTGGCTTTTCTTTAGGTATAAAAGGATTTTTGTTTAGCTATGAATAATATAGATTAAAATTTTAGACATTCGTCAGTTTTTGCAAACGTTAAATAATAAAACTCGATTATACGGCGATACAATTGTACTACAATGATGCTATATATATGAAAAGAAAAATATCACAGCGTCACGGCATATATCATAGCATTGGTTTTGTTGAAATTTTCGTGTTCGATATCTAATAGGTTATTCTAAAGTGAGCAATTTTTCAGTTGACCATATCATGGTTTTTTAAAGTGTATTTTTTTCGCATGTCGTTGCGGAAGGTGTGTCACCTTGTTTAACTTGCAAATTTTACCTACTAGTGATGATACGGATAGAGGGACTTAGTACGCTACAGTGTTTAAAAAGGTACTACATTTTATATAAATGTTAATGATTACTGATTATTATTATTATTATCACTTTTTACATTACTTTTTTAATATACGCATGAAAAATTGAGTTGCTTATATACTATGCAGACCGTATACATCGAACGTCTACCAGAAGTTATTAAATTTATTAATTAGCGCTAAAGTCAACAGGACCCTTACATTATACATAAAATATCATTTAGTGCATTGTGAGAAACGCTTCTACGCTGTTTTCTTATATAGCCTAAAACATGGTTACCAACAGCTGATTTTTTGTCCAAACAACAAGCATCGACTATAATGCATTTGATGTTTTCTTAAAACGCATTTAAAGCGTACTTAAGTTCTCGAATCTTACAAACCCAATAAACTAGTCGTGGGTAACTGAGCAAAGCTAAGATTAGGCTTTTGCTTTGTCTGTTACGTTAAGACACGTATGCATACCTGCGACGTATTGATTTTCACTTAATGTGTTCGAATTAGTCTAGATTTTGATTGACCGTTTATGCCTAGTGTAGACAGTTGTTACCCGGTGCCTATTCACCATAAAGCGTCGTTCAGTGTTTATTTAGGGCATAAAGAAACTTATCAGTCGCGCTGCAGTTATTTCGGTTAGAGAGTCAAACACTGTAGGTCAGTTGGTAGACGTTAAGTGGAGGTTATGCCATTTTTGTGTTATGGAAAAACTGATCTAAATGTATTCAAGTTTTCTATGAAGGGAAGATATCGATTAAAATCTGGTTTTCTTTTTGATATTCCATTGCCGTCACAGTCAAATACGTCTTAAACCGATAGATATTAATGTTTCTATTAAAATTCTATTGAAACCATGTATGTGGTTGCATTAAGTGCGTTGATGCAGGATACTGTTACATTTCACTTGCAGTGAGCACAACTTTTTTTCAAATGAGCACATTCCATCTTTACGTTCCTTAAAAGAAACTTTGATCGTACAATTGCTAGATAAATACTCATAGTAATTCAGATGAAGTCTAAACACTAGCCCGAAATAAACGATAGTTACCGGCTCACCATACCACAACTACTACTGCGATTTAATTTTAGAAAGTAGACCTCTTTTTTCATGATTGTATTTGTTTGGATAGGCATTCTTTAGTGCTAGTTGAAACTTCAAGAGGTCGTGTTGTGTGCCTGTTAATGTTTGACTAACATGAGATTCAGTCGGCTCGACGATTTTTAGCTTCTTTGGTATTCGCCGGCCATTATAACTAGATATTTTTATGGAGGAGATTTTATATTTTGGTTATATCTCTGTATTAGAAAAATTGTGGAACCCAATTTAATAAAATGATGCCAGACATTTTCATTCCGTTCCGAGGTAGCTAAAATTATCAAACCTTTTATTTTTCATTTGTTGTTTGAAATATTTGATGTATGTAATTTGCAATGGTAAGTTTTTATATTGTTTTTATCCGATGTCTGTTAAAGAATTTTTAACCAGTTCTCATTGGCGCTTCTTATTTTAACTACGCGCTATTGATATGGGCGATTTCAAATAGAATTCTGCATGGAGCATTCGAGACCGTTACTGCCTTTATAGCTCAGAAATCAATAAACGCGTCAGTGAAAAGAAAAGGTAGATCGTATGACTTTGTGCCCCACTATAACTTATATATATATAATTTACAATAATGACGGTTCTTGTTTGAGTGAGCGAGCATTTGTACTAGGGGAAGCAAGATAATCTTTAGTTAGTAATTTTAAAGTCTTCTTTCTGCTTCTATATTAGTGGGCATCATTTTTTTTATTCTTTATTAAAGTGTACAGTGTAACCGGAGCTTTCGGTAACGATTAGCAGTATTGCTTACGGTAAGTGGAAGACACGTAATTATTGAGACAGAAGCAGTCGTAAGGATAGTAATTATGAGTTATAACAGGTGCTAAACAAAATAGCACGGATGTCAGTTCGGGTCCACACTTATACTAAAGAAAACTCAGTGTGCCTTGTATCAGCTACGTTTTTGCAAGGCGTTGTTCTATCGACCGCCAAATACAGCTGTCACTAGTGGATTCGTCGCGCCTGAACAGTAGTACAGATTATGTTGTAAGACTCTCATTTTGTGCCATACTAGATTGTGCATGAAGTACATAAATAATAATATAATAACGCATTAATTATCTAGCTACTCTATGTTTGCTTTGAACTCATTTCATTTGAACGCTAAAATAAGATGTTGCTACTATATAATTGTTTTTCTGGGACTACCACGAATGGCAGCATAACGTTCACTAGGATAGTTAATTTGAGTCTAAAATTCCAGTATTGGAGGATGCTTTTCGGAGCGTTTTAGGTTAACATAGTTTTGTTTTAATAGAAATTATTTATCAGGGACCAGGAGCTTTACTGGCCAAGCCTACGCTGATTAATGCCGACTGCAACCATCTGCTTAAAGTTGAGATTGAGGTCAAATCCCGCTTACGTGGCCCCTTCTGTTACTGTGCCAATACCATAAAGAACTTCAACAACAAATACTTTGCCGATTTAGGAATGGCGGGGTAAATAAGTGTGACTATAAATAAGAAAGTCTCACGAGTATAGAGTAATTATTGGTCGAATGACTAAATTACACGAGATCTTATCGCAATATCATGAGCAAAATCTAAGGTTTAAATTAATATTAAATGCCTATCAGTCCATTTATGTATCATATTAAGACAATACAATTTCTTTTCTAATCGAATTTGATGTCGTGAAACAAGTGATTTATAAATCATTATAAAAGCTGCGTTTTCCTCTAACGACAGTCGACTGTTAAATTGTAAACTCGCTCGATTGAACTGTAACACATTGAGAATACGACCCTCATTAAATAGAATGTAGAGGCACAAGTATATAGGTTGTCTCAATCTGAGAGAGAAATTTAAATGTGGCGGTATTTTTTTTTTACTGTGCGTTGCCAGTCAAGTTACTCTAACAGTTAAATGATAGGCATTATTGAAAGTGGATCGTTATTCAATACAGCGAAAAAGCTCCTATGGTCAAGCATTAATACAAAGTAGTGAAAGATTATAACAAAATCTTCGAAATGTATCAACTGTGCAAAGAAAAGTCGACATAGTTCAGATGACTGGGTCGATAACCTAAGCCAAACCAAAAGCGCGTATCCATCCATGTCATCCATCCATAACAGAAAACATCACAATTGTTCTGTCAATTGTGATGTTTCTGTTAAAAAGGGAATCTGTAAGTTGGGTAACTAAACAGCAACAACAGGTGAACAGTATGTCTTCCAACAGAATTACCTTTAGCAATGCTCATGTGAATGATTTCGTTAGCATGGAAAATTGTAGCAACTGAAACGATGAAAACCCACATGTTTCATGACAGAAAAATGTATCCCAAACGGGTCAGTGTTTTTTTTCGGAGACGTACCGGAAATGTACAAGCAGTCGATGTGAGCATGTGCAGATCATAACGATTCAATTTCACGTCTTAAATAAATAATATGAATCCTTAATGACATAAATTACACAGAAGGTTTAGTTATTAGTTAATATCTATCAATTATAATGGAGGAAATTAACTGGTGGCTCCTTCTGCATCAGTTGTTTGAGGCTTTGTTTTAAGGTCTTACTTGAGCACCATTTTAGATAAAATGAGGACCAAACCTGATTCACATCATGTTCTAAACAAGTACATAATTTAACAACGTTTAATATAGCTTTGTGCAACAGAAGTGGCAATTTTTGTAGTCTACAACGTTCGAGATCCATAAAGGAAATAAGTGCTTCAATACCACCCTCCACTTTTGTCACAGGCGCTAATAAACTTTTTTATTGAAAGGTTGACATCAAACAGGTAGATATTAGCTATACTTGTAACTATGCGTGTGCGCGCGTGTATTCATGTGAGTGCGTACGTGTTTGCCTGCTTTCCTTGCTTCATAAGTGTGTGTGTGTATGACATGATGGCCGTTGATGCAGAGATAACTGCTCATCAGACCTTTGATTCAAGTTTTTATCCTGAATTATTTCTCCTCGTTTAAGAATCCCTATACAGATTCACTAGACGTTGCCTCTGGCCAGCTCATGTGCAGCCGCCTTTATCTACATCACTATGACAATGGTGACTACGATCTTATAGGTCGGAAGAATGCTTATGAAGTGAGTTTCGGGAAACCATGATCTACCGATGAAAGTAAAAAGACGCGAAGGAAATTCGAAAATCAATCCTGTAACGCGTACTTTTCATGCAAACGATAAGCTACATACGTGGGAGCCTTTTTTACTGCAATAACGAAGGACTTCGGGAAAAACATAAAAATGATCGGAACCGGTGCAAAACTTGTTCGTCTGCCTGTGTGATGCTCAAAAGGCTATGGCCAAAGTCCTCCGAAAATCAAGATAAGGCATGACGAGAGTTTTTGGTTCTGTGCACACTCAAAGGAATCACTCGAATCATTGCTATCAGAATCTACAATGCTTTTTCTAGATTTTTGCTGGTTTTTTGCAGCATCTCATTGCAGAAACGGAAAGTGACAAGAGGCTGAAAATTGGCAGTTGTGCTAGCAAATATTTTTGCACATTTTGACATGCGTTTGTTTTCGAGAGCAAGAGTTGTGACGAACCACATAAAGTAAATATCGTAATAAAGTTGGATAGGTTGAAGACTCTCAGTGGATCTCAAGCCAAAGGCTTAGTTTGAAATATTGATTGGTCTCAGGTAATTTTAACTTGCGTAACAAATTACGGAAAAAGCTTAAATCTTTAACATGAACCACGATGATGCCTAAATGGGATAACTCCGCGAGTATTATACCTGAAGAAGTATTCAGGCGGATCTTGAGCTTTTATAAGCGTGGTCGAGGAAGACATTCTTGTCTTCCTCGACCACGCTACCATGGTAGCACGGATCGAAAACTCAATCTGACGACTTGAGGTTTGATCCATGTATTTTTGTGAGGTTCGACTGTTTTTTGCGCAGAGAACGTCCTTGAATTAGGATCAAAGCACATCTAAACATATTAAGATGGCTTGGAAAAGGCCTTAACTTCATAAGGAATTAGATTGTAGCATTTTTGCAAAAAAGTACACCTTTCAAGAAACTTACGGAATGGAGTTTTCGTAGTATGCTTTTGTATATTCCAGCTGACATACTCAGTGTGTTTCAGTGTGCTCAAAATGTGAAAATAGAGAGCAATCAGTATATTTTTTGACTTTTTCAAGGTATCTACGCGATATTGCTGAGATTTCTCATGAAGAAGCGCATATACTAAGGATCAGCTTCCTTCGCGTCATATCGTGTTAAAATTTTATCTGACGTCATTAGATATTTTAGGGTTTTGAATGCAGTTTCACACTAATGAAACATTCTTATTGTCCATTTCTCCTCAAAACATCAGATAAGGGTTTGGAGCTGTTAATTTCTAAAAGTATACTTTGTTTATAATTTCGCAAAATTTAATCGGTATGATTTATTTTGATCAAGTAATGTTATTGCGGCCGTTGAGGTTAATATCTAGCAAGCGAAATCAGCTCCGTCCTGATAATGTGATAAGTCAACTATTATTTATAACAACGACTCAAGATTTCTAATCGTTTCTCTTTGGCACGTACTTTGACTTCAATATAGATAATATATGGACGAACCATTTCACCGTTGACTGTCATATGAATATTTGCAGGGCAGTAGTTGTTAAAAGACTGGTGTCCAAAACTATTAATGGCCATCGTAGTTTAACGACAATTCCCATGAATAGCGGACGATTTACAATTGCATAGTGGTTTGTATAGAGTGATCATTTATCGTTTGAAAATTATTCATCAACAGTCGTTATAAATATGCCTCTATATATTTACGTCGCCTGAGATTTTATCTTCATCCGTATATTCATCCTTTGGTACGTTGAAGTTGCAGCCATGTCCTATTTTGTTGTCAGATTTACAGGCAAAATTTATTAAATAAAGTGCGTGATAAGCTCCTAAATCTACTATACTATGAACTACATCTTTCTACGGCAGCATTTATTTATATTTTTTAGACATATTTTTATTGAAAACTAGGCCTGAATATTTCGTATTGAAGCATGTAATTATAAACTCGTGCTTAAATTTAGTTTGCTGCTCTTCAGCTAACTTCAGCCTGGTAAGTTATAGTAAAAGCATCTTCTATTTCTATTCTTTTGCGTGCACTTACTTGCTGGCCTATTCCGTTGGGTGGCCTATTCTGTTGGGTTAGCGGATCATGTGCTTCGGGGATATGTTCAGTAAGTTCCTTTGTATTTCAGCTGATAAGTTTGGGTGTATTATCAACTAAGATTACTACTTTGTACACTGATAGAAATTAATGAACTGCCTTTTAAAATCTATTACGTTTAAGGAATATATTAGAGGCAGACTCTTAGATCTGATCCGTAGGCAGACATTGTATCTACTTTTTTCGATAGATATTCTTTAATATTTTGTAGGCTGTTGGTTCCAAACGCGATTTTAGCAATAGGGCTTATTCTACTTTATTTCATCATTATATAAACTACGTATTATTTAATCAGTAATTAACACTAAACAGTAGCTTGAAGTGTTTTTTGACAAACAAAAAAGGTTCATCATAAGTCGTGAACATATTCGATTTCGGTGCATGCATTACTTTTATATGATTGAAATGGCACTCAAGCCTTTCTTTCGTTAATTTTGATTTCGAACGAAGTTGCATTGCAGTGGTCGTTTTCTTAGGTAAATTTTGGTGCAGCTTGTCCTGCTTCACCTTTAATACCGTATTAATACCAATGAACAGCTCTTCGTGTTTGTTATTCTACTTATCAAATAATTGTGATACATCTTTTTACGTATATAGGTGAGGTAAATAGCTTTATGCGTTGTATTATACCACTCTCGAGCACCCATTCCAATGGGCCTCTAGAGCCTACCCTGCATTAAACGCAAACTAGTCAATGGACTTTAAAGCCGCAATTTTCGCTCACAAGTAGCTTTACTGTCACCTCTGTTTTGTTGCTTGCAAATTGGTTCTTTGAGATAAAAAGAAAACTTACGAATCGCTGAGAGGTGATGAACGAGAAACCGCGGATGGTCGACCAATTTTCTTCATGTTCAATTACCGCTGGCCCTGTCATATTTTATTAATTTCCTTATTGGATGTTGCTTGCATTTGCCAGTATAGTTAGTGGTGTTAGCCTATTTGAATTTATGTAAATGAAGTAAGTTACTTAGTAGTATGCATGTTCGACCAACACTCAGATTTTACCAGAACGTTTTGAATCCACTCTCTTTAGTTTAAAACGCTACCTAGAAATTTCATTCTGACCCTGATTGATAAGCGAACGTATATAGAAGGTTTGTTCAATACTAAAACTATGTGCAAATTCCAATGTTACGTCGTGTTGAACGCAGTTTGATTGTATGCCACATAATTGTTATAAGATTTTGCTGCTATTTTATCTAAAACCGCTTTGTGAAATGTGTCCGTGCCTCATAATCGATGCTCGTTCGACTACGTTGCTTTTTGTTGAATCCGACCCCATTTTTCTAGCCTTTACGCCTAAGCATTAGACGTTGAAACATTTGAGTGCTGATGTGGACTCCTACGCTGTCCAAATTAAAGATTAAAGAATGGTGTATGCCACTTTTTTAGACTGGTAAAACACAACACAGAAACTAATGCGAAATATCAGCTTTTACCATAGTGAAAATGGAGGAACCTGACAACATTGAGATAGAGTAACCATCGGCAATTGTCGTAGAGTATTTTGAGCCACCACTGGACGGCCCAGTACAGTTTATTCCGCTACTGCCGCTGTAGTCAGCTTTAATGGTTATGGAACGTTTTTGGGACTGTAGAGAAGTTGAAGGAATGGTTACTGGAATTTAAAGCAATACGACATCCATATAATAAGAAAACTATACGAAAGACATGGATCATAATTTTTCTTATGAAATTTTAACTTAGGGTTCCGATTTCACAATCGCATGCAAAGTTCATATCAAAACACGATATCATTTTATTTGTTTGATATTATGTATATCAAACTTGCACCAAATGTTATGCCTAGAGTATAAAAAAACATTTTTTATTGTCTATTTACCAAATGTAGTTAAATTTAGAACATAGACTGTATTTGGAGCACCGTTAGTGTAATGGGTAAAACGTGATAAAAGGTGGTGCTGCTTACGGTCTTGGATTCGAGACACGAACGGTGCGTTTTTTTAATTTTATGTCGTAATGGCACTCTTTCTTTGATGATTTCGTTTGGGCAACCGTAGGTAGATAGACGCCGTCATGCTAAACTAAAACATGTCGTCACGAACCTACTTTTGGAATGGAGGAAATGCGAGAGAAAAGTGATACTGGTAACCAATCCAAATAACTTATTAATATCTAACAGCATTACTATAACGAACTGTGAGGCATTGATTGTCACAAAATCCGGTCATTAGGCGATTAAAGTATGAAAGGAAACCAAACACCACTCATGCTGTTTCCTAATGTTGCTCCACTATCTTTTTGTTTACCTGTACGTGTTTTAGCTACAAAAAATGGTTTTACAATATTTGCAGTGGTAATAATAACTTGATTGTTTTTTCACAAGCTTATAGTATGGTAAGCAGCTATGTAAGTTCTGGGATGCTCATATTGTCGAACCATGTTCAGTGTGGCAGATTTTCAAATAGCGACGATTTTCTTCCGACGAAGTTCATGCGAATGTCATTTATATCATATGTTTGAAGGTGTCCGTGCTACTTGGTGCGCGAGTAGCGTTATTAGCTCACAACTAGGATAATAAAAAAAATATGGCAAGTCTGTGTAAGCCTTTAGCGGGTGACGCTGCCAGGTTTTAAGCTATTTGCAAAAAGGTGGACTCAAAAACGTACTGCTATCTACTAACGATGCTGTTGATGACTGTGTAGCACCATTTTTTGTATATGATGAGATAAAAAATCTGCTCGGTTCCTGTCTGTCGACTGCGTTTACCCACTCACCCCTCCGAGTACTCCTACGAATTTCTCCTGTTCAATCTCAGTTTCTTCCCTCGATTCTCTTCCATTAACGAATGGCGAGTGCAACTCGCACTGTCAATTCCGAATGAGGAAATGCAGTAATGAATTGAAGATGGGAAATTCATGGGAGCGTAACGACACCGATAATGGTTGATATGCGCGTGATCTGGCGACGTCAGCCGTATCGCACCCTCCCGATATCGGGCGTGCCGCGTTTTGATTATAGATTCTGTATTCTAGACATGGAGTTGGCGCATCGACACAGACTGGGGTCTACAAGCAGCGTCATAGCGTCGAGGTCGTCTGCACTAGGTAATGCGAAGAAAGGTTGTGTTCAGTGATGACTAAACTATCGAACGCCCAGATATGTATTTGCGTGAGCGAGAGAAAGACGAGACTAGTCTTCGCCCAAATGATGACAGATGGGGAGAGGAATCGAGAAAAATGAAAGACGCGATTAATTACATTTTCAGTGTTTTATGCGCTCGCCCCATTCGTTTCAGCATATACAGTATGCTGACGGCAATAATTGATTACAAACATATTGTTGCTTTTATCGGAACAAGTCTGTTAAAGAATTTTACTCATTGTAAATTTACTGCTCAAAGTTACTTATCGAAAACGGGTTATGTCAGAATCGAATGGCTGCCGCTGCTCGACCCAGGTTGCAACGAGCTACACCACGTAGGTGCAACATTTGCCCACTTTCACCTATGAAAACCGAGGCTTATAGACACTATTATTCGGAGTTATTGATTTAATACTTCATTTGATACTAGCGACGTGTGTAATTTATTCAAAGCATAAATTTTTCTCAAGCTGGAAGTTCGACCGCTTGAATAGCTAATACAAAATTCGGCACTTGGGTCTAACTAAAGCAAAATAGAAATCCCTGAGTGCTTTTTGTTTCATGCGTTTAGAGCGCGGAGAAAGAAGAGTAATGTTTCCCCTTCATACTAGATGGCGCTGAAACGAGAAACGAATCTCAACCGTCTAGTCCTCGCATTTTTTCCATCACATCGTATCGCATCAGTTCAGCTTTATATAGTGTCAGTCCCGTCAGAAAACAACTTGTACAACGAAGAAGATAACCATTTTTCAGCTGCCTACAAAGCATAGGACATTCACCACCAGTGAGAACAACGCACTTTTTCACCCTATATGATTTGCAGTACCTCACTTTAAGTTACCTCACCTGAACTACTTCGCGGCCTTCAAATTTGCTGGTATTCAAGTGACGCCATTCGCATATACATACGTAAAATGAAACGAGGTGTGGTGAGGCTAAGTGCTAGACTCCTAGTGGTCATAGATGCGCGGGCTATATAGGACGGTATCCAGACATTGTGTCGGTGATAAAAAGCATCTGGGCTGACTCGTCCGTCCGTCTATTCAATAAGATATCCGTCTTTTTGCCTACTCCATGACGAATCGCAAGCGGAACAAGCGGTTCCATACCATCATACGGTTTAATCAGATAGCTTTTAACCTTTACTATGGCGGCTGATATCAACAACCAGCACAATGTACTCCGGTATCCGTTATTAGCATGAGCTTTACTCCAGCCAATAAAGCTAAACCAAACGCGATTTACTTCTGTATAGCGGTCAGCAAGATTCCGTAAAGTGAGTTCATTGGAACTTTTTCTAAACATCTTATGAGATTCTACGATAACATATTTCCAGGGCCTGTCCTACACGTTTTGTAGTGAGATATTCTTACCACAGCCGAAAAATGATGTAGTATATATAGGGAAGAATTGTAGTGGCTATCCTCATTTTTTTTCACGGCTGCACACCATTCAGGGATCAAAAGGAGTACACCCGTCCAGTTCGGAGCACAACAGCGTTCTTTATTCCCCTATCAAAAATAAATTACTTAGCTGCATAGATTATCAGTGGTTGTGTTCAAACGTAAGAGTTCATTTGAGACTGTTGTCATAAGACTGAGCGTTGGCTCAGTCTCTACAGCTTTCGGCCTCAATAGTAGCATTGAATACGGAACCCACACCAGCATGTAAAGGTGCAATAAGAAATAAGACGATTTTTCTTAATACGAGATTCTAGGTGTAAATACTAATTCTTAATTTGTTCATTCGATAATAACATTTCGTACAAAGATTGCCTTGAAGTGGCTTGCTATCTAGAGGAAATTAATCTGTTACTCGGTATATCTGATTATCCCGGTATATATCGGTATAACTACGATACGTGTGTGTACAAAGCAAAAGTAGCATAAAGGCCATCTTGAGGCTGACTAAGTTTTACGGAAGTTCTATGCAGGCGTTTATATTGTTAGATCAATTCCATTAAGCTTTTTCATTATTAGACGTGATGTTTTCTTACAATTAAGAGGTCATCAAAGCGAATTATCTTAATTTACATAACACTCATTTAACTGACCCGCCTGATTTTACCGTTGGCGCGGCATCATTCGAAACAAAGATGGCGCGCTGCGCTCTTAGGAATATGTGCGACTGTTAAGCCCGGTTAAGCGACAATAGTTACAGGCCGTTTCCCGTTGTGTAAAAGAAAAGCAGTATTATTTAGTTTAATTTAGGATAGCGTATGTGACTGGCTGTGTCGTATTGTCGCAGTTCCTTAAAGCAATGCAGTCGTGTCAGATTGAGAATACGAGGACACTCATAATCGAAGCATTTTGCAATAATGGTTCTCCTCTCTGGTCCCCACAGTAGTGTGTTCTGTAGTACAAAATTAACGTCAGATAATCATAACAAAATTCTCTTTGTTCTTATTAATTCCGTATTCTTAGGATCTCTGTTTTATCCCGTGTTTTCCCCCCTTTTTAATGACAAATACGTATACCTACCGCAATCTCCAGGTTAGTTATTTGTTGCTTGGTGACTATACCTATTAACATTAAGCCGAGAAAACGGAAAGACGGCTACAATTAAAGAACCATTTATGTGAGTATCTCATGTATGTGAGTATGTCAGTCTGACGTCTATCGTGACAGATTGCCCAGCTTTATAGCGTTCTTATTATAACTGTTGTCTCCACAATAAAGGATGTTTACAATCCTGTTTGACAACATATGCAGGTTTTAGGGTGTAGATGTACTGAGCTCTCATTATCATCTGAAATTATCGCAATCAAGAAAATTAGGTGTCATCCTCTACTTGTCATTGATGACCAATTTTCGTTTGGTTTAGTATCGACTTATTCAATGGAAATGCAAACTGAATCGTGGATTCATGGGTTTTCATTTAGAACTATAAAGAAGCATCCAAGTGTCAGAAGTAGGGCAAAATGTAAATGCATTTAACTGCAGATTGTGTTAGTGTACTCAACATCAATTCGACAAGCGAGAAAGCTGCAGTTTTCATGATCTGCTTAAGACAGCCAAAATTTGTAGTCTGAAAAACTGCGTATCATAAACAGCAACTTGCTTTAGTCTGTACATTAACACATACATTTTTTTTTTGTATTTTTCAATTTATAGCACTATTCGCCGTGAAGGCCTCCAGGATGCTGTCATTTCGACAGGGCCTCTTTACCCTGGGAAGCCTGTGTGTATCCACAGCGGTAGTGGGAAATGCTTATCTACAAAAAAGGCAGTTTTATCCATCCGTGGTTTTTCTCACAAAGTAAGTTTTACGAAGCGTTCACTTTCACCCTCTCAGCTCATTGCACCTCTAATGGTCCTCTTAACCCGGCAAGCTTAAAAAAATTTGCTGTTCAAGCCGTAGTGATGTTTCCGTGTCTGATCAAATTGTTCTGCTCTTCTTTGTTTTAACTATTAGTTGATGCAACTACCCGTAATGGACAAATCATTGTCTAGAATGCAATCTTCTTACATGTAGTTCTAATTATTGTCTTGTTCATTTGTGATGTTTTGCAGGTCAAACCCATGTATGGCCGTAATCTACGTTCAAGCTGCCGTCATCGTATGGTTGATGGCCAAAGCTATGGGTAAGCTGTTTTTCGGACAGCTTCGCCCAGCCGAGATCGAGGTATGCTTTCTAAGAAAAAAGTATGAAAATTAATTGAATAATTAATCGAACGCAGTTCCCTGCACTTACACATTTACTGGCCCATTAGCAACTATAATGCAATAATCGTCCAGCTTTTTTTTATTTTATCCGGTAACATGGAACTGGTTTTGATGCTATATTTGTAATGCGATAGGCGAATAGACACACTCCTGCATGAACATCATTTCATGATGTTTTAGAAAGTGCGTAATACGATGTTTTGCGTGTAATTTCAGCATCTCCTCGAGAGGTCGTGGTACGCTATAACAGAAACGTGTTTAGCTTTTACAGTATTCCGGGATGATTTCTCGCCAAAATTTATAGCCCTTTTTGTATTACTTCTCGTCCTAAAGGTGAGTAGATGCTAGCGAGAAGCAAACTGCTATATTTATTGAACTCTTTGAGTACTACATGAGGAAATAATCACTATCGCGTTTGGTCACTCCATGATGATATCCGTAGACATCAAAATACTGAGTGCTAATGGCGTTAATGTCGTGTCTCAACAATGAAAAGGGTTTTCACTGGTTAGCCGAGGATCGAGTCGACTTCATGGAGCGAAGCCCAAATATTTCTTTGTTGTTCCACATTCGTGTATTGAGTTTGTTAGCGTTGCTTAGTGTGTTGGATTATGCGTTTGTTCGTCACGCCTACTTTAGCGTCGCGACCGCTGGAGCGTCGGTGAGTTTTTTGGCCTTTAAAATATATTACGTTCTTTTGTATATCATAGGCATTCACTTATAATAATTTTATTACTATTATAAAATAATAAAATTATTAAAATTATTACTATAGTTATGCAAATCTAAAAATCTTTAATAATGGAGAAGGCTGATCGTATATTGTCAACACCCGACTACCTATAATACTCTTGAGGCTTGTTGTTTCTAGAATATATATATATAGATATGTGCCTGCTATAATCGATAGCAGTATCAGACTCATGGATATCGGATAGGTGTCAAGCAAATCTAAGCGTTCTGAAAAAGACGCTTTGAACTGCTGAATATACTATAGGAAATATGATTAGCAGATTATGTATCGTTTTGCCCGTAACAGTGCCCTTTTTATGCTATCTTCGTGAATGTAGGTGCAGGTGGTCTTCGGCTTCGAGTATGCAATCCTTCTTTCCTCTGTTTGGTATATCCTAATAAAATACGTTTTACACTCCATCGATTCTCGTGCTGAGACTCAGTGGGATAATAAGGCCGTGCTCCTTCTTTACACTGAACTCATGATGAGCTCATCCAAGGTAAAATTTATTACTCGATCTGTTTTGGACTTTTCTAGCATAATATTATGGCATGAGTTTTTTATTCCCTAGTGCAATGATTATAATTTGTTGTGGCAGAGATTGGTTATTTACTCGTTTTACCTCCTGCCGCCCACCCCCACTAAAAGGATGTCCACGTATTTTGACTTCCTTGTGATATACTACGCGAATTCAGTGAGATTGCCAGCAAACACTACACTTCCTTGTGTTTCTGCTCGTGTGCTTACTTTCTCAGGTATTGCTTTACGCTACATTTATGCTTGTCATGCTGCGTATCCACACTTTCCCGTTGTTTGCTATTCGGCCGATGTATCTTTCGATACGAGCGTTGAAAAGGGCCTTCAAGGACGTCGTTCTATCACGTCAGGCGATCAATAATATGAATACATTGTAAGTATTTACCGACGGATTAAGTTGTCACCAAGAGAGCAGCAAAAAGGGCAATAGCAAATGGTGGATCATATTGAGGGCGCTCGGTTACAGGAGCCTATAACATATCTATGGAAGCTTATTCCAAACTGCTGAAGTGTGGTTTATTATCTTAATTTGCTCATCAGCAACGTCGAGTTTAAACGGGGTAGCCGTACACTTCTAAATTTAGATCTATTCACCTCCCTTTCTGTAGAAGCTGTCAGTTGTAGGAGAAATTTAGGCAATGAAAGTGGCTCTGAGTAAGTGAAAATGATAAATGTGCAAATATTTTATTTACGTGATCTTTGAACGGGTGTCGATAGGTATCCGGATGCCACGGCTGAGGAGCTGGCGTCGGCTGATAATGTGTGCATCATCTGCCGAGAAGAAATGCAGGTTGCTGGAGCAGGAGGCGGTGTGGGCGCCAACAAGAAGTTGCCTTGTAATCATATTTTTCATGCAGCGTGCTTACGTAGTTGGTTTCAAAGGCAACAGACTTGCCCGACATGTAGAAGCGACGTGCTGAAGTAAGTTTAGTAAAAAAAATCTATAGCATGAGTAAACCTACGGATAACCCTAATAATAAATTGCGCAAATATATGATGAACAATTACAGGGGCTACATTTCAAGTTGTGGCATTTGTGCTAGGAAATTTCAGCTCTGTGCTCACATAAAACTCATACAGCGTTTAACAATAGTAAGTGTGTTTGTGTATTTGTTTTAGTAATCCTCAATAAATGTGGTTTTTTATTGTGAATTCCAGTGTTAGTGGCAGAGGTACGTTAACACCTGGCGCACCAAATCACGGTGGTGGGGCAGTAGCGGCTGGTGCAGTTGCTGCAGGTCAACGCGGCGGAGCAAATCTTCCACCTGGTGCCCAAATTATTCCACCCTTCCAAATACCCAATGTGCAAGCCCTCTTTGAAAACTGGCCCAACCTTCACCAGCCGCCGAATGCCAACAATATTCCAGTAGCCCAACAACCGCAACCAGCAAATAACAACAACAACGACAACAACAACGCCCGTGGGTTTTGTTTTTTTCACGTATTTTTTATTTTAATTTTGAAGTTTAAAGCTGACTTAAAAACTATATCTGGTTTTAGAAGAAATATGCTAGTCGATGATATATGAGTTGTTGCCACTCGTATGTGTTATTTCAGAAAACAATGCTGAGGTTGCAGGGCCTGCTGGCCCTGGAGCGCCTTCACCTGGTGGACTCAACAATGCCGGTACAAATCAAACTAGGGGCCAAGGCGCAAACCGCGCTTCCGGAGTCGCTGCTGGGGTCGCAACACGAACTGCGTCGACAATAATCTCACCTCCGCCTCCGTTTACGCTTCTACCCGCGTTGTTCCTTCCACCACCCCCACCGATTATTCCGGGTGAGCTCAACCTCGGCACGTTATCGGAAAGCGAACTTCGCGCGATGGAGGGCAATGAGCGGCTTGCCGTGGAGGCTCGAATTCAGCATCTTCGCAATATTGAAGTTCTACTTGATGCTGCTGTTACGATGATGGCACAATACAACAATGCAACCACTATTGCGTCGGCGGTTCCGCAACCTGCAGCGACAGCCGCACAGCAAGCGTCGGCATCTGGTACTCAATTGGCCAGCGCTACAAATGCAAACAGTGCACCAAAACAACAGCAGTCGGCACAGGCTGGCTCTTCGACGGGACCCACTAATGTTACACAGTCAACAAAGTCTTCGACGTCGGCCAGTAACACGGTACAGTACGTTGTAGTGTATAGCAAACATAACGTTCAAGGCTTAATGTCGAAAGCATTCAGAGCAACTCAAAAGACATGTCATAGAATTCGGAAGATGAATGGAAATTTTTGAGAATCTGCAGTTCCAATCTAGCCGTTACAGAGACATTATCCGACTAGGCCTCATTCGGCTTTTTCTGTTGAAAGAGTTTTATAAACATTTAACATTGCGAAATTCTAATATAATTGCTCACATTTATAAATTAACCGTAAAAGACATGGAATACTCCATTATGAAAATTGACGTCGATATATATAATCTATTTCTCATTTAGCTTTCGTCTTCATTTAAAATAACCAGATTATTAGTATGCAACGAATAAGAGCGAACTCTGTTTTGTTTACATCCATCCTGTAGACAACGCGGTTTCCTCATGTGGATACATCGCCAACACGAATGCCAGATACTGCCGGTTCTTCATCGTGTAGTACAGCTGCTGGTAAGTCGCTTTTAAAATCCAAAATTGATTAACTACGCGCGACGCGTTGCATACATTCAACACTGTATCACGGCACGTTTTAGTACACGTTTAATATTCAATACATTCGTTTTTCTTTTAGCAAACACAATTGACGCTAGCGAACTTCGAAGACGACGGGTCGAAAAGTTGGCAGGACCAATTACAGCAGCAGCGACAACAGCAACAGCTGCGGCCAGTTCGAACGGCTCGGCTATAAATTCAGATCCAGGATCAGTGGGGTTATCTCAAAGGGGCTCGATTTGAGAGGTCTAAGAGGATGGTAGTGACTGTTAATAATGCTAAAAAAACAATAAGATCTAAAACATGCAGAAAAAGAAAACATTCACTGATGTTGATGACGCTACAAAAGTTAGCATTGCAGGAGGGGAATATTGCATGCAACGTCATAGGGAACAGAGTGGTTTTCCATAACACAAAAATGGCATAACCTCAACTTAACGTCAACTAACTGAGCGACAATGTTTGACTCTCTCACCGAAATAACTGCGGCGTGACTGATAAGTTTTTTCATGAACTAAATAAACACTGAATGACGCTTTATAGTAAATAGGCACCGGTTAACAGCTATATACACTAGGCATAAATGGTCGATCAAAATCTAGAGTAATTCGAACGTATTAAGTACTAATCAATACGTCGCAGGGATGCATATGTATCTTAAGGTAACAGACAAAGCAATAGCCAAATCTCAGCTATGCTTACTTTATTGGGTTTGTAAGGTTTGAGAATCGAATTACGCTTTAAATGCGTTTTAAGGAAAAGTCAAATGCATTACAGTTGATACCTTTGTTTCAACAAAAGATCAGCTGTTGGTAACCACGTTTTTGGCTATATAAGATAACAGCATAAAAGCGTTTCTCACAATGAACTAAATAATATCTTATGCATAATATAAGGGTCCTATTGATTTTAGCACTAATTAATAAATTTAATAACTGTAAGATCAGTCTCTTCTGTTAGATGTTCGATGTATACGGTCTGTATAATATAAAAGCAACACAATTTTTTCATGCGGATATTAAAAAAGTAAGGTAAAAAGTGACAATAATAATAACAATCATCAGTAATCATTTATATTTATGTAAAACGTAGTACTCTTTTAAATGTTGTAGCGTACTAAGTCCCTCTATCCGTATCATCACTAGTAGCTGAAATTTACAAGTCAAACAAGGTAACACACCTTCCACAACGGTACGCGAAAAACAAATACACTTTATAGAACCATGATATGTCAGAAAAAATTGCTCACTTTGGAACAACCTATTAAATACCGAGCATTTTATAAAATTTCAACGGAATCAGTGCTATGATATATGCCGCTACACATACGTAGATTAGCTATATAAATTTCAAAATGTAATGAGCTTACAAAAAAATTTCAATATTTTTGGGTTTAATGCCCACCTATTTTTCTTATAATACATATTGCATCATTGTAGTATAATTGTATCGCCGTATACTCAAGTTTTATTATTTAACGTTTGCAAAAGCTGACGAATGTCTAAAATCTGTAAAAAATTAATCTGTATGATTCACAGCTGAACAAAATCATTTTATTCCTAAACAAAAGCCACTCCAATCAGCACGCTGCAACCACGTTATCTTCCCATTCCTACATTTGCGATTCTGGCAGTCATCATTCTGATCCGTCTCCATTTGATATTAAATGTTATAGGTAAAACAAGACATGACGTAGCTAAACAAATAGAACTTATCGCAACTTGTATGACGTGTACTAACAGGAAACCGTCTCACCTTACAAAAATTAACTTTTCTCTCGCCCTTGTGTTCCAGTAAAATAAAAGTCACATCACAGTCGTCTACTGGACTACGTCAACACTGGCTTTTGAACAAGTTTCTAGTCACGCATGTCCGCAAGGGTGGACGTAAAATTTCACCGACACAATCGCTTCGGCTGACTCACGTACATCGCAGTCAACTTCAGTATTTCGTGATTGGCGTCGTCGAAGCTGGATGGAACCGACACGTTCACATTAGCATCAATGATGACGACATTGAAACAAATGATGTTTTAGTCCGATACGAACAGTAATGTTTTACGTGAACTCTTCACGCTGACAGACAGTTAAGTACTAACAATATCCATTGTTCAGAGTACAAAGATACGTACGCTGCGGTGAAATTCTACTACGCTGTCGATGTTTTCCACGTGCAAGAAAACAAGCTACTATACTCAGTGTCTTGAGACAATACACTCGCAGTGTTCACAGGTTGAGACAAATCCCAAACACAGACACAGCACAGACGATTACATAAACGGATTGTTGCTTTGGTCGTCTGCACATTGAGCCAGACATAGAACACTTCAGTTCGGCCTTATGCCTCGGGCAGGAAAAGCTGACTCGCTGCGAAACAGCTGTGTGCTGGTCGTAAACAAACAGATGGATCTTTCCGCCGACCACTGAACAGCCTAGCTATCATTAGTGAATTCATTGTCCTGGAAACGCGCTAGCCTACGAAATGCTAACTAACTCAGAATTTTTTGTATAAAGAGTTCCGTGCATAAAGTGTAGAAGGAATAGCTTCACAATAGAGTAGCACAAAGTATTCTAATTCTAGTAACTTACATAGAAAGACAGATTACACATGAACGGGTCTAGTTTATCGCGCATCCACGCGCAGACAACATCCGCGCTCCTGTCAGCTGTAGATAAAAATTGCATTGTAAATAGCGGTGAACAGTGGCATGTATTGGGAAGAGTGAATTGTTACAATGATTTTTGCAGAAAGAAACCACAGCCGTATACATCCGCTCGAATGGCAAAACGTCCGTGTGATAATATTTGCAAGCTATATGATGACCAATCATATGATGTGTATGATACATCATATGACCTACGAGTACTCGTCTTATGATTTGCTAAATGAATAAAGACACCATTTTGTCATATTTTGCTTCGAATAGTACGAGGAAGTTATTTATTTTAATTGTAGTACGTTATTGTGGGTTCTATGTGTATGGCTGATCAGTAAAGGGGGAAACGGTCCATTAAAATCGCACGTTTGTTCACACGTTGCTTTTCCTAAAAAAAGATTGTTTAAATGTGCGGTAAAAGATGAGCTGTGCTACAGAAGAATAAGCCAGGCAACTTGATTGTATTGTAAATTATAATTTTCCATAACTGAACTGTTATTTTTTCCTGAGTATTGCGGAGTATGCTGAAAAAACTACTACAAAATTATGAAATTTTGGGGAAATTTCGTTGACCCAGGCCGTATTAAAGACTGCATAGAACTGCACGATTTCCATAAGATATCAGACATTTCCGATTGAAAATCAAAATCTAAAAGATGTCCTAGCTGTTCAATTCCGTTTGAATTGAATCGACAAAATTTTACTTTCGTGGAATAGCGTATCTGCGAAGTCGGTCATATATACCCCAGCGGACCATTTAGCCTCGTGTGTTTCCGCGTAAAAGTAAAAATGGCCTATGTTCGGGTTAATACTAGAACTGAAGATGTGTCAACTAGGCAAGGGAAGGTACCATCTCTAACAATCCACTATACAAAGGAATAAGGAAAGGATCAGTTACTAGGAGAGAAGACACATAATTTGAAGGGTTATATCTTTAAGCCAAAGGACAGATAGGCTTAAATCGTGACTGTTAAAGTTTATCTTAAATTGTACTATTTTCCCTGGGTAAGTTATGCATTGATGCGTCTTTTGACAGGATTCTATGACAGGATGCTATGACAGCATAGCAATTATATGCTTTAAATAAGACATAGCGCTTACTTCATTTTTATGTAATTAGAAATATGCAAACTTAGTACATTGATCTCCACTTACCATGATGAATGGTATTCACTTGGCATTTTTGTTGCTCTTTAGACCTTTTCTAGTATTGTGTATGCTTATTTATAGACGTTGTCTTCCAAAAGTCTAAAGTCATCGACTGATGTGTTCCCGTATACGCACTTAACTCAAAGGCATATTGAAGACATGCACCTATGTTGAAGAACTTTCATCATCCTCTTGGTATCAAGGGTTGGGTAACGGCCAAAACCCAGGGTTCTACCTATTCCTATTCGTTGGTGAGAAGTCCCCTTTTCTTTCAATGGCAGTTCACATGCTAAATTACGCAGAACATTGGCGTTTCAGGTCATCTCATTTAGGGACCGTCTCGAAGAGACAGTGTCCGACCTGGGTGGAATTTTAATCAACTGAGAAGTTACTGAACAAATGCGAAGACCTTAGGCTAAAATCATAATTATGTACTGTACTCCCAGAGCTATGAAAGTTTATTTTGATTATGTATTTTCGCTAAGTATACAGATTTGTACTTGGAATACTTGAATAAATAATCGGCCTGTTTCTTCTAATCTTTTTTTATGGAGATAACTGATAGACTCATTGGTTGAAACTCCACAGTATGAAGCATAAAGCACATGCTTATTGGATAAAACCGTTTACTTTGTTTAGGCTGAACTCGATATGGCTTCTAAAACTGATTCGAAAGCAATGTCAAAACGCAGGAAAATAATCAGCCCACTAATGAAACCACTCAAATATTACGACGGAATCACAGGAGCCCAAACACCCGACCCAAATTCGAACCACAGTTGCTTTTATACTCCATCGAAAGTCGAAGTATAACATCCTTGTCCAATAACTAAATAATAACCAGATGATTTTCCATCCTCTAGTTGTATATACACTACTTGCTCTTTATTATCGCTATAGCGGCACAACTCATAAATATCGACACTTTTTAATTAGCCGCCGTATTCGTTAGCCCGCTCGATCAATGGCATTGTTGGTTTTACCATCAGCCAGCACTTGTAGCTTAAAATTTTACGTTTACTAGTATTTGTTTGTTTTGCATACCAAATATTCGTCTGTTACTTTTGTCTCGTCCGTTATGTACAACGTTTACAGTAGACACAGTTGTTATACCCTTTCGACCCTCAACCGTATATGCCTTCTACTTTCGAAATCGATACAGGAATCATCAACATTACCCAACCTTGATTTGGGATCCGTGTCACTTCATGGCATCAAGCCGTATTTCTTATAGTAGTAATAACCATTAACGTTCGTTTTGTCGCTGATAACTCACGTTACAGTTATGATCGGCCCGATTACCAAAATGCACTTCTTGGGACCGTTCTGCTCTCCATCGCTAAATGCTATAAACCATATTTTATATAAATCATATTTGATGTTCTTTTTTATTTAATACATCACTCCTTTGTGAAGTTAAGTGATCTACGTATTTTTTTGTAACACAGCTGTCATTTTTTATTGTACAGTAAGCATCTTCTTTGTTGTAATAAACAAGCATACAACTAAACACCAAGCATTATAAATGCTAATATTTCAACATCTTAGCTATATTTAGCTTATTCCTTGAAACATATACAAATCGAAACTAGCTTATCTGCAAATAACCAATACATGGCTCAGAATAGGCAATATTAAAATGCATATGTATATGATTATTGCTTAGGTTGGCATATTTAGCTCAGTTAATATCAATCAATTCCTTATGCTTCTCTTTGGCTATGAATAGAATTAAAGCAAGATGCCGGTCGTTTCGGCGTGTCCTTATTACGCCGATTAGGTTTCGTTTTGCGCTTAGAACCAAAACTTTGTTGCAGTTATTGATACTTTCTATTAACAGACTCTTTTCTTCTGTCCCGTAGCTCAATTTCTATTGAGGTGGTTTTGATCTTTCATGTTAGACTTTTATTCAGGGCTGCTAGGCTCCTTAGAGCAAATATTAACTTCACTACGACGCCCTGATCCGTCACAAGGTTCTCGTAGCCGTCCATTTCTCTACCTTGTAGTGCCAGAAATCTATGTATTCGTTTCCACTTTACTGTCACCTCTCGTTGGGTACAGTCGCTCTGAAGAATCGAAAATACTGAGCACGTTCCTTCCAAATGATTCTGCATCATGACCAATCTGCTGTTCTTCTCGTGCGCAACCCTTGCGGACCTTGCGGTTAACGGGGTCCTGCGAATCCTCCTAAGGACGTCAGGCTTCCTATTGAATTGGCCTGCAACGAAAATAAAAGGTTACACACGGAGAACATTTTTCGCTAAAGTCTTATAAATTGTCAAATAATTTATTGCAACTTTTAAAAGGTTTGTTGGAGTCCAGAAGCTTACATTAATTTGAATAATTGTATGAAATTTAAAGATTTGGAAACAATGTAATACCTAGATCAGCAAAGCCTTTAGATGAAATAGAAAATATATAGATATATAAAACGTATGGCTTAACTGAATAGATACACGCTTGGTCTCAATTATTTTTATCGAAAAATGTAACGATGCGTGGTCTACCTGTTGGACATGTTGAGTAAAAAGCAGCGGATAGTAAAGTTGATGTCCGTGATCCCAGGAATGGAGACCGGGTTATAAGTTATCATAGTCGTGTTTCGGTAGGGATTACTTAGACTGAGATTGACCTGGATCGCCCGAGCCCATATAGATACTAGGGACTGGTGCCCCTACTGGCCTAGCTCGTGCAAGCGCCGGTGACATACTTTCGCCGACTGCAAGCGTCTGCTCAAGGTAGAGATCAAAGGCGAGCTCCACGCGTGTACCTCCTTCTGTTACACCGCCCACAGTATAAAGAACTCCACACACGATAAACATCTGGCCAACCTAAAGGCAGTGGGATGCACAGATATCATAATAAATCAGCTCATAATAACGATGATAGATCGCACGGCGAAATCGCAGCGGTTAGCTTTAGGATCTTCATCCAATGGAAACAGAAAAGTGGCCGGATTCGTATGGAAACTACAAGAAAAAAGGTCTAGCATGACTGTATCTCGTAATCAAGTTAAACTTAATGTATAGTTTAAAATTATTATTTTTTTTCACATGTTACAATTAATGGCGGTGGCTTTTTATAGGTGTAATATTTGATAATGAAAAGAGAAGGCTTTCTTAATTAATGCCAAGTAGTAGATTTATGTATTCCTCTCGGCGTTTATACTTAAACAGACGCAGTTATCTAGTCGAATTGATCTCTAGTTTATGAATCAATGACTTCATGAATTATTATAGAAAAACCGCACTGACCCGCCGATGGTCAAGTGTTAAGTTCCAAACTCGTTCAACTTTCATTGAGGATTCATCAAACTGGAATGCAATACAAACGGTACGAACAGATAAGTGTAGGTACAAATGTACTACTGCGAAAAGAACTCTTCGATTTAGGAATTCAAAACAACTCACTCATTACGTCGGCATAGGTTACATAAAAAATCTAATGAATAATGAATACTTACGAAATTCAATGGAATATAGTATAATAGTGTGAGATTTTTCTATTACCTTAATCATCTGAAGCTACTTTGAGAGTACGCACCTCTCTTCTGGAAAGACTCAAACTGTTCAGAGAAATCTCAAGAGACTTAAGATACTAATTACCAATATATTGCCTGGCATAATTCTTTTACAGCCAACGTGACACGTTTTTGTCGTATGTGATATTATTTTATGCATCCTAATCCACTCTTTTTTCAGCTGACTTAACTTGAGCACCATTGTGTTAGTGGACTTCTCGGAAGCGTATACCGCCCAGAGGCCGTTTTCGTCTGCCATAACATCTACATGACTCCGCCGCGTTAAGTATAGCAGCCTGCAAACATTATAAAACAGAAAATCAGTATCTGAGTGTTAGCTAAAACAAAACATAGTAGGATTAAAGTTGACGAAATACTGCAACAATTAGGAATTGAATGCCACCTTAGGGTGACTCACGCAAACAGCATTGGCCTATGATGACATCCCGCCCAATTGACGGAAGTCTTGAACCCTAACGACGCAGGACAAAGTGCTTTAATACAGAGTTCCATCCACCACATAGATACCAACAAGCTTTAGTATGGGGTGTCTACAGTAAACACAGGTCAATATTTGGACATTTTCTCAAATTAATTTTCTTTCAATGTATTACTTGTATGTAGACTATAGTTATTTCAGATGGTGTATATACTGCTGTTTTAAACTCGAGTTCAACTAGCCATGAAGATATGAAATTAGCCGTTTCCGCTTGTCATTTTATTACAATAACCATCCATATTTTCTTCGTAAGACTCTCCCTAAGGGCAACTCTGACGTTTCCTTTGTTTGCATAGATGATTAGCGGTTTTTCTAGTCTCTACTCATTCATCCTCTGACACAACTTGGTTTCTTCCTTGGCTGAGCTTATAATTATGCATATGTGTGTGTGGCATACTGGCCATTGATCCGTAGCCAGGCATACAGGTAGGAACATGGAAGCGGCCAAAATATGCTTGCACATTAGAACTGTCAGTGTGGCCGCGTGACGCTCAGCCAAAGGTATCCAACGGACTACAGCCAGGACCCTGCCACACTCAAGCTGTATAACGGGGAGCGTCTCTTCTTAGGTCCTGCGCACCTTCAGAGCATGTCCTTCAAGTTTTCCGTTGCTATGAAAGTATGGACTTTTTCTCAGGATTTTCGACCCTTTCTGTAGCTTCATTACGGAAAAAGGAAGTCGCTGAAAGTCGGAAAGTAGCGACAGTGGTCACGAATAGCTGTGCGAATATTAACCTTATAGTAGCGATATACCGAGAATTCATACGATGTTATTCTCCAGTTTAAAAAAAAAAGATTACGACAGGTCGTACCGGGTAACTCTGGTAAGTAGTGTACTCTCGGCGGATCTCACAGACAATGACCTAATGTACATTTTTGGTCTCGAATACCCATGACATCTAATCAGTTTAAATTCCGTAACGATTCACCGCTTGCTGATCTGTTAATTGGTCATAGCCAGTTATTATCAAAGGCCAATTATACATTTTTCTAATAAGTAAAGAAAATTTATTTTACGGAATTGGAATCCTTATACGGTGAAGAGTGCATAAATCCCTATTTAGTGAATTATAGGTTCACGTTGATGTCGCCACCACCATGGAAGGCACTTTTATTGACTGACAAGGGGACGCCCACGGAAACTTACCTGGACGATCGGCCAAACGCTACATCATCAATGTCAAGAGCGGCCGAAGTTTTATTTTCAAGATCGTATCGCACAAGGCTTCGAGTATTCATCTGATGGTAATAGAACACGTTATTATAGACTATGTGAGAATTGCCTCGAAACGGATACGGCAGCGCATGCCTGTAAAGCAATACAAATAATTAATTATATAATTGGTTCCATTTTAGAACTGCTTAGGTTCTCCATCCTTTCTATTTCACCCTTTAATGACCCGTTTACGTGGTAAACAAAAATCTAATCGCTTTTAGGCTAATTAATCTATGCTTATCTGAAAAGAGCAAGCACTTTTAATATTTGCACTGATTTTTATTTTTGTGGTATTGAGCATGCACCGATATATAAATATCTATATTTCAATGTTACCATTCAGCGTCTTCTAAAATATATTCAAGTTATACTACACACGAAAGTAATCTATCTTTAAGGATTTGTTATTTTACCGATACACAATCCTGAGTTGATCCGCCAGAGTGGTGCGCGGTGAAGCTAGCACTTTGCAAGACGCAGCCCATATAATTAGTAAATAGACATTTTGGAAATGTTCAAGCAGAACCCGTAGAGTATTGACATCTATTTCGGTAAACTACATAGTTGATTCATATAGTCAGTTTACCATATATTTAAGCGAGCAGAATTAAAGAAAGAAAACTAGAAAATAGAAAAAAAATTGTAGATGATAGAGAACTAATTCAAACAAATTGGATCCTATTTTGAACCCAAGGTCCCAAGCCTTTTGCTGCGAATGCTATATGTTATCTGCTAGCCCTATGACTCAGCGTAATCTGTCGTGTCGTTGATGAAAGCAGCTGTCCAAAACCTGTATTCATCTGCACCTAGCGATACGCCTTCTAGAGTACACACAACTCGTCCACGTGTTCAATGTACACGAACTTGCTTGATACTACAAACCGTGTTCTTCAACAGTCGTATCTGACTACCGCTGGAATACTGATGATAGCGTAAAGTATGAACGATTTCTTATTCTATCAAGTATTGGTGGACTCTCGTTACTTGTTTAGGTCGTGATTTCCAACACCTCACATTGCACCTTCGGTAATGGCAACAAGTGTTAAAATCGGCTTTAACGCCTTTGCATTTTTAACACTTACTCCATCTCCTAGCCTGTCTTCTTCAATATGGAGCCCAGATACCTGAACAAATATCCCATAACTTGTAGTATTAATAATGATAATTGCGCTCTACGCAAGCTGAAAAAATGGTAAGCAATTTCCCAAACTGATCACATTCATACTATCGAACAACATACAATGAATTCTCTAATAATGATTTTCCTTGACTCCAATCGACGAGACCTATATAAAATACGTTTATGTAGTATGTTAGAAGGTCAACCAACTTTGCTTGCGGTTTCTGGCATAAGTTACTCCAATTAGCTAATCCCCTTGATGCTGCACTATACTTGAAGTATTTATTTTACAAAAAGTTCTTTTGGGAAACGATCATGCGTCTTAAAATTTTGCAGAATTTATAGGATTTAATCTTTTCAAAATTTACCTTTTTTTTTTTTAATAATAGACTATTATTCTTTAGTTTATTTTTCACTGCAAATTTATAAAAAGATATGCACCTGATGCAAATATTACTTCTTATTGTTCTGCGTGGCTTTTTGAATACCTATGGTGTAAATAATAAATCCTTAAAGGATACCCGATGACTAAACACGGTTAACTCGATTGAAGTCTACTCAAGGAGCCTGCCTGTATGGTTCCTTTAATTTTTTCCAGTATTCCATCGTACCATATTTATAAACATTGATGAAGTGCATTCTTTTTAATCTTTACTAAGCTACAAAATACCTTTACTGATCTATTTAGCGAACTCAAATGATTTTTCAATTTGATATCCTTAGGAGTACCATTTTTCGTGCCGAGTTTTTATTAGTCGCTGTAAAACAGATGGTTTGTTTCTTACTGAAAAGTGCGTGCCGTAGGACAGAATAAAACCTGGACTTTACCTTTTCGCAAGCTTCCCGTTGACAAATTCAAGAAGAGTGTTTGGATCGTTATCCAATGTGACGAATGATCTGATAAATAAGGATCAAACAAAAAATTGTTATCTGATTTATGCAAAAGAGGTTTAAGCCAGCGAGCATTCTCTGGTCAAGCAAGTAACAATTCAATAGTACGTACGGCAGAAAAATAATACGTCGCTATAATATCTCTTTGGAGCAATACAGTACGTTTTGATATCGCATGATAAATATAGCTCGATCAGAATATTGATTTAACGCAGTATGAAAACTACTTACTTGGCTAGATGTTCACCAGTACTAAAAAATTCTGCTACATTTGTTTTTAGTTTCAGCAAAGCTTTATTTCAGGCCCGCCATATGAGTGCGACATATAGGTAAGGCGTAACGGATAAACTTAATCATTTGCGACGTTCGAATAAAGCACTACTCTTAGACAAATGACTGACTCAAGTAACCGGCCTTAAAGTGTGCAAATGCAAAAAAATCCCAAAGCAACTAATATTTTTATACTAGCAAGACTGCTATAAATTTCTAATATGTTCAATTCAGATAAATTACCTTATTTAACGAGAGTACATACAAGGCTGAATATTTAAGCTAAGCCTTGAAGAATGGTTAATAAAAATATAAAGGAAGCTCTATATTAAAAATATAGAATAGCTTATAATTGCTTATCGGTTACTTTGGGTATCTGTGCCGATTTCTTTCATGCTTGCTGATTTTCTGAGTGACCAAGCTTCTCTGTTTATGGTACGAATAAAGCCACTTGCTCTAAGTTAGTGCTACAACAAATTTTTAATCAAGATAAGCAAGTATTGATACCTAGAGGCATTAAAAGCTTTCCGAAAACAATCGCGGCCCCAGCCACCTTCAGCCTGTCCTCCTTGACGAACTAATACAGGTTTGCCCATTTTAGACACAAGCCGTCGGCGAGCGCATTCTGAAAGCAAAACAGAACACGTGCTTGTTAAATACGACGAGCTAGTATGAGGCAGGGAATCTTTAAACTAACAAAGAAAAATCTCTATGAGGTTTCCCCTAAGTAATGTGTAAAGCGATGGAGACACTGGCATCGTTATATTTCAGACATGGAATCATCATTACAGAAGTACTTCGGCTCTAGTCGGCATTGCGTCGAATTGTCTTGCACGATCTGGCATTAGCTTTCAAAATATACTTGTTATTTTTTCGTGTGCATATAAGAATTCGTGTTTGTTGAACTGCGTGCGTAATAATAATAGCTGACTAAGTAATTTTTACGTGCTTTTGATCTTCTGTAACAACGGAGGGGCGATTAAACGGGTGAAAAAAACCTAGAAAAATGCATATAAAAATAGCAAAATTGATGAAAAACATATGGGTAATGTTGCTGAATATTTCCAGCTTTCTACAAGACTGCTTATATTAAAGAATATTACCGGATACGTTATCATTCGTGTAAAATATCATAGACATCTCCCAGAAAAGATCCGGCTTACGCCAGTGGCGCTATGGATGACGAATCTAGCGGATGAGCCGGTGCCAAAAAGGTTCAGCCTTTAAAAGAAGAAAAAATAAGAATTTTTAAGAAAAAAACGGATGCCGAATGTACCGAACTTCTCTCGACATTGGCAATATGCGCATAGTTAGACATCAGTAGCCTGGCCACAACTAGGATAAGTATGACATGTCTATGCGATCTCTGTAAGCTGCCAGGTTTTAAACTACTTGCGAAAAGGTGGACTCAAAAACGTACTGCCATGTACTAACCATGCTGCTGATGATTGTGTAGCACGATTTTCTGTACATGATGAGATTAAAATCCGCTCGGTTCCTGCCTGTCGGCTGCATTTACCCACTCGCCCAACCGAGTACTCCTGCAAACCCTTTCTGTTCAATCTCAATCTTTTCGCTCGCCTCTCGTTTCTCTTCCATTAACAAATGGCGAATGTGACTCTCACTATCAACTCCGAATGAGGGAATACACTAATGACTTAATAATAGGAAATTCACGGGAGCGTAACGACAATGATAGTGATTGATATGCATGTGATCTGGCGCCGTTAACCATATCGCACGCTGCCGATATCGAGGGTGCCGCATTTTGACTAGAGATTCTGCATTCTAGACGTGTGAGTTGGCACTTGGACATAGGCATACGGGTAGCGTCAGAACGTCCAGGTCGTATGCACTAGATAATGCGAAGAAAGGTTATGTTCAATAGTGATTGAACAATCGAACACGCAAATATGTATTTGTGCGGGCCTTCAGCGTTCCAAAAAGGCGTTCTTTATCAAAACGATGACAGAATAAGGAATCGCGAAAAATGAAAGGCGCGATTAATGACATTTTCAATGATAATCTATATGTTTTATCTTTCCGATCTATACCGATTCTGTATTTACAATATGCTGATGACAGTAATTGATTCCAAACACGCTGTTGCTCTTATCAAACCAAGTATGTTAAATAATTTTACTCAATGTAAATTGATATTATACTAAGTTTGAAGTTACTTGTCAGAAATGGGTTATCCCGGAACCGAGTGGCTGCCACTGTTCGACTCAGGTTGTAACGAGCGATACCACGTAGGTGTAACATTTGCCCACTTTCACCTATCAACACCGAGGCTCATAGGCATTACTATCCGGAGTCATTGATTTAATATTTCGTTTGATACTAGCGACGTGTGTAATTTATTCAAAGCATAAAGTTTTCTCAGGGTGAAAGTCTGAGCACTCGAAAAGCTAATACAAAATCCGGCAGTTGGGTCTAACTAAAGCATAGTAGAAATGCCTAAATTCTTTTTGTTTCGTGCGCGAGGTGAAATACGAGTAATGTTTTCCCTTCATATTAAATGGCGTTGTAGCAGGAAACGAATCTTAGCCGTATAGTCCGCGCATTTTTTCCATTACATCGTATCGCATCTGTTCAGCTTTATATCGTGTTAGTCCTGTCAGAAAGCAACCTGTGCAACAAAGAAGATAACCATTTTTCAGCTGCGTACAAAGTATAGAACATTTACCACCACCGAAGACAACGCACTTTTCACCGTATATGATTTGCAGTGCCTCACTTTAAGTGACCTAACATGAGCTGCCTTGCAGCCTTCAATGTACAAATTTGTAGTGTTGTAGTTAGATATTTTAACCACAGCCGAAAAATGATATAGTATATATAGAGAAGAATTATATTTTTCTCGGGGCCCCACACTATTCTGGGACTAAAAAAAGTACATCCGTCCAGTTGGGTGCATAACAGCGTTCTTTATTTCTCTATCAAGGATTAATTAACTAGCTGCATAGATTATCAGTGGTTGTGTTCAAACGTAATTGTTTATTTGACACAAGGCGTCGGCTCAGTCTCTACAACTTTCGGCCTCAACAGTAACATCGAATATGGAACCATGCCAGCATGTAAAGGCCCAATAAAAAATAAGTCAGAAATTTTTTTAATACGAGATTCTAGGTGTAAACACTAATTTTAAATTTGTTCGGTCAACAGAGCATTTCGATTGCCTAATATTGTGTTGAAGTGCCTCGTTATCTATAGGAAATGAATTTGTTAGTTGGTGTATCTGTTAACCAGAACGAACGCGAGTAATTGTACGTGTACGTAAAAAGCAAAAGTAGCATAAAGACAATCTAGAGGCTCACTAAATTTTACGGAAATTTTATGAAGGCATTTATATTTTGTCGTGTATATATTTTTGGAACCTTTATCATTATTAGACATAATGGTTTCTTACAATCAAAAGATCATCAAAACGAATTAGATCTCAATTCACATAACACTCATTTAATTGACCCGCCTGGTTTTCCGTTGGCGCGGCATCATTCAAAACAAAGATGGCGCGCTGCGCTCTTAGGAATATGTGCGACTGTTAAGAACGGTTAAGCGACTAGTTACAGGCCGGTTCCCGTTGTGCAAAAGAAAAGCAATATTATTTAGTTTCATTTAGGATAGCGTGTGTAAGTGGCTGTGTCGTATTGTAGTAGTTCCCTGAAAGTGAAGATTGAGAATACGAGGAGCCCGATAATCAATAGCATCTTGCAGTAATGGTTTTCCTGTCTTGTCCCCACAGTAGTGTGTTCTGTAGTACAAAATTAATGTCAGATAATCATAATAAAATTCTCTTTGTTTTTATGTCAGTTTGTATTAATTCCGTATTCTTAGGGTCTCTGTATTGTCCCGTGTTTTCCCTTTTTTAATGACAAATGTGTGTACCTACCGCAATCTCCAGGTTAGTTATTTGTCGCTTACCTATTAACATTAAGCCGAGAAAACGGAAAGACGTCTACAACTAAAAAACCATTTATGTGAGTATGTCAGTCTGACGTCTATCGTGACAGATTGCCCAGCTTTATAGCGTTCTTATTATAACTGTTGTCTCCACAATAAAGGATGGTTACAATCTTTCAATCAAATGTTTGACAACATTTGCAAATTTTCGGATGTGTGTGTATTGAGCTCTCATTATCATCTGAAATTATCGCAATCGAGAAAATTAGGTGTCATCCTCTACTTGTCATTGATGACCAATTTTCGTTTGGTTTAGTATCGACTTATTCAGTAGAAATGTAAACTGAATCTTGAATTCATGGATTTTCATTTAGAACTATAAAGAAGCATCCAAGTGTCAGAAGTAGGGCAAAATGTAAATGTATTTTACTGTAGATTGTGTTAATGCACTCAGCATCAATTCGACAAGCGAGAAAGCTGCAGTTTTCATGATCTGCTTGTGACAGCAAAAATTTGTAGTCTAAAAAACTGCGTATCATAAAGAGCGACTTGCTTTAGTCTGTACACTAACACATACATTTTTTTTTTTGTATTTATCAATTTATAGCACTATTCGCCGTGGAGGCCTCCAGGATGCTGTCATTTCGACAGGGCCTCTTTACCCTGGGAAGCCTGTGCGTATCCACAGCGGTAGTGGGAAATGCTTATCTACAAAAAAGGCAGTTTTATCCATCCGTGGTTTTTCTCACAAAGTAAGTTTTGCGGAGCGTTCACTTTCACCCTTCCAGCTCATTGCACCTCTAATTGTTCTCTTAACTCGGCAAGCTTAAAAAAAAATCTGCTATTCAAACCGTAGTGATGTTTCCGTGTAAGATCAAATTGTTCTGCTCTTCTTTGTTTTAATTATTAGTTGATGCAGCTACCCGTAACGGACAAATCATTGTCTAGAATGCAATCTTCTTACACGTAGTTTTAATTATTGTCTTGTCCATTTGTGATGTTTTGCAGGTCAAACCCATGTATGGCAGTAATCTACGTTCAAGCTGCCGTCATCGTATGGTTGATGGCCAAAGCTATGGGTAAGCTGTTTTTCGGACAGCTTCGCCCAGCCGAGATCGAGGTATAATTTCTAAGAAAAGTATCAAAATTATAATCGAGCGCAGTTTCCCGGCATTTACATATTTACTGGCCCATTAGCAAATATAATGCAAATAAATGCAATAATCGTCTCGCTTTTTTTATTTTATTTTCTGTTATTATCCGGTCAAATGGAACCGATTTTGACGCTATACTTGTAATACGATAGGCGAACAGATACACTCAAGCATGTTTTAGGAGGTTCGTAATACGGTGTTTTGCGTGTAATTTCAGCATCTCCTCGAGAGGTCGTGGTACGCTATAACAGAAACATGTTTAGCTTTTACAGTATTCCGGGATGATTTCTCACCAAAATTTATAGCCCTTTTTGTACTGCTTCTCGTCCTAAAGGTGAGTAGATGCTAGCGAGAAACAAACTGCTATATTTATTGAACTCTTTAGTACTACACGAGGCAAATCACGTATGATCAATCCATGATGATATCCGTGGACATCATAGTACCGAGTACTAATGGCATTAATGCCGTGTCTCAACGATGAAAAGGGTTTTCACTGGTTAGCCGAGGACCGAGTCGACTTCATGGAGCGAAGCCCAAATATTTCTTTGTTGTTCCACATTCGTGTATTGAGTTTGTTAGCGTTGCTTAGTGTGTTGGATTATGCGTTTGTTCGTCACGCCTACTTTAGCGTCGCGACCGCTGGAGCGTCGGTGAGTTTTTTAGCCTTTAAAATATATTACGTTCTTTTGTATATCATACGCATTCACTTATAATAATTTTATTACTATTATAAAATAATAAAATTATTAAAATTATTGCTATAGTTATGCAAATCTAAAAATCTTTAATAATGGAGAAGGCTGATCGTATATTGTCAACACCCGACTACCTATAATACTCTTGAGGCTTGTTGTTTCTAGAATATATATATATAGATATGTGCCTGCTATAATCGATAGCAGTATCAGACTCATGGATATCGGATAGGTGTCAAGCAAATCTAAGCGTTCTGAAAAAGACGCTTTGAACTGCTGAATATACTATAGGAAATATGATTAGCAGATTATGTATCGTTTTGCCCGTAACAGTGCCCTTTTTATGCTATCTTCGTGAATGTAGGTGCAGGTGGTCTTCGGCTTCGAGTATGCAATCCTTCTTTCCTCTGTTTGGTATATCCTAATAAAATACGTTTTACACTCGATCGATTCTCGTGCTGAGACTCAGTGGGAGAATAAGGCCGTGCTCCTTCTTTATACTGAACTCATGATGAGCTCATCCAAGGTAAAATTTATTACTCGATCTGTTTTGGATTTTCTAGCATAATATTATGGCATGAGCTTTTTATTCCCTAGTGCAATGATTATAGCTCAAGCATTTGTTGTGGCAGAGACCGGTTATTTCCCCACTCCCCACTAAAAGGATGTCCGTGTATTTTTACCTTCTTGTGCGATATACTACGCAAATCCAGTGAGATTGCCAACAAGCACTACACTTCCTTTGTTTCTGCTCGTGTGCTTACTTTCTCAGGTATTGCTTTACGCTACATTTATGCTTGTCATGCTGCGTATCCACACTTTCCCGTTGTTTGCTATTCGGCCGATGTATCTTTCGATACGAGCGTTGAAAAGGGCCTTCAAGGACGTCGTTCTATCACGTCAGGCGATCAATAATATGAATACATTGTAAGTATTTACCGACGGATTTAGTTGTCACCAAGAGAGCAGCAAAAAGGGCAATAGCAAATGGTGAATCATATTGAGGGCGCACGGTTACAGGAGCCTGTAACATATCTGTGGAAGCTTATTCCAAACTGCTGAAGTGCGGTTTATTGTTTTAATTTGCTCATACGCAACGTCGAGTTTAAACGGGGTAGCCGTACACTTCTAAATTTAGATCTATTCACCTCCCTTTCTGTAGAAGCTGTCAGTTGTAGGAGAAATTTAGGCAACGAAAGTGGCTCTGAGTAAGTGAAAACGATAAATGTGCAAATATTTTGTTTACGTGATTTTTGAACGGGTGTCGGTAGGTATCCGGATGCCACGGCTGAGGAACTGGCGTCGGCTGATAATGTGTGCATCATCTGCCGAGAAGAAATGCAAGTTGCTGGAGCAGGAGGCGGTGTGGGCGCCAACAAGAAGTTGCCTTGTAATCATATTTTTCATGCAGCGTGCTTACGTAGTTGGTTTCAAAGGCAACAGACTTGCCCGACATGTAGAAGCGACGTGCTGAAGTACGTTTAGTAAAAAATCTATAGCATGAGTAAACGTACGGATAACCCTAATAATAAATTGCGCAAATCCATGATGAACAATTACCGTCAGAGGCAAAATTTCAAGTTATGGCATTTGCGCTAAGAAATTTCAGCTCTATTCTAAAAGCTCATAGACCGTTTTTTTTTTTCTTTTTTTTGCATTTGTGTATTTGTTTTAGTAGTTCTCAATAAATGTGGTTCTTCATTCTGAATTCCAGTATTAGTGGCAGAGGTACGTTAACACCTGGCGCGAATCACGGTGGTGGGGCAGCAGCGGCTGGTGCAGTCGCTGCAGGTCAACGCGGCGGAGCAAATCTTCCACCTGGTGCCCAAATTATCCCGCCCTTCCAAATGCCCAATATGCAAGCCCTGTTTGCAAACTGGCCCAACCTTCACCACCCGCCGAATGCCAACAATATTCCTGCCGCCCAACAACCGCAACCAGCAAATAATAACAACAACGACAACAACAACGCCCGTGCGTTTTGTTTTTTCACGTATTTTTTATCTTAATTTTGAAGTTTAAGGCCCACTTAAAAACTAAACCTAGTTTTAGAAGAAATATTCTAGTCGATGATATATGAGCCGTTGTCAATCATATATGTTATTTTAGAAAACAATGCTGAGGTTGCAGGGCCTGCTGGCCCTGGAGCACCTTCATCTTCTGGACTCAACAATGCCGGTACAAATCAAACTGGGGGCCAAGGCGCAAACGGCGCTTCCGGAGGCGCTGCTGGGGCCGCAACACCAACTGCGTCGACAATAATTCCACCTCCACCTCCGTTTACGCTTCTACCCGCGTTGTTTCTTCCACCACCACCACCAATTATTCCGGGTGGGCTCAACCTCGGCACGTTATCGGAAGGCGAACTTCGCGCGATGGAAGGCAATGAGCGGCTTGCCGTTGAGGCTCGAATTCAGCATCTTCGCAATATTCAAATTCTACTCGATGCTGCTGTTACGATGATGGCACAATACAACAATGCAACCACTGTTGCGTCGGCAATTCCACAGCCTGCAACAACAGCCGCGCAGCAAGCGTCGGCATCTGGCACGCAACCAGCCAGCGCTACAAATGCAAACGCTGTACCAAAACAGCAGCAGTCGGCACAGGCTGGCTCTCCGGCGGGACCCACTAATGCTACGCAGTCAACAAAGTCTTCGACGTCGACCAGTAACACGGTACAATACGTTGTAGTGTATAGCAAACATAACGTTCAAGGCTTAATGTCGAAAGCATTCAGAGCAACTGAAAACACAGGTCATAGAATTTGGAAGATGAATGGAAATTTTGGAGAATCGGTGTGAATCTGTAGTTCCGATCTAGCCGTTAGAGAGACATGGCTGCCGTTAAAAACAATTTATGCACTATGAATGTTCTGTACCACATCGATTTCCTGCTCGCCGCCACAGAACGGCTTCAATAGTCGAAATCAGCTGTCAGAATTCAGCTTTATGTCTAGGCCTCTTTCAGCTTTTTTTTGTTGAAAGAGTTTTATAAACTTTTAAGATTGCGAAATTCTAATATGATTGCTTACATTTATAAATTAACTGGAAGAGACATGGAATACTCCATTATGAAAATTGACGCCGATACATATCATCTATTTCTCATTTAGTTTTCGTCTTCATTTAAAATTAAAGCCATTTCAAAATAACCAGATTGTTAGTATGTAGCCTATAACAGCGAACTCTGTTCTGTTTACATCCATCCTGTAGATGACGCGGTTTCCTCATGTGGATACATCGCCAACACGAATGCCAGATGCCGCCAGTCCCTCATCGTGTAGTGCAGCCTCTGGTAAGTCGCTTTTAAAATTCAATGTTGATGAACTACGCGTTACGCGTGCATACGTTCAACACTGTATTGCGGTATGTCCACATTTAATATTCAATACATTCGTTTTTCTTAGCAAGCACAATTGACGCTATCGAACTTCGGAGGCGACGAGTCGAAAAGTTGGCGGGACCAATTACAGCAGCAGTGACAACAGCAACAGCTGCGGCCAGTTCGAACGGCTCGGCCATAAATTCCGATCCAGGATCAGTGGGGTTATCTCAAGGGGGCTCGAGTTGAGAGGTCTAAAAGGATGGCAGTGATTGTTAATAATGCTAAAAAAGAAATAATAAGATTTAAAATATTAATAAGCATGGACATAAAGAAAACGTACATTGCTGATGATCATGATGACGCTATAAAAGTTAGCATTGCATAAGAGGAATGCCGCGTGCGATATCATAGGGAACAGAGTGGAGAAATATTATTAGGTACAGACGGAGAATAATAAGCAAGCCGCAAGAAGAAGCCGAGATGAGGGGCGAACTAAGACAGTGATACGCTTTGTAAGGAAGAAAATAACTTATAATAAAGAGAGAAGCGAAGATTATATAATAACCACGATCGATGGCTAAAATCGCACTTTAAGTTTTTTTCATTTTCTCATTTCGTACTCTAGTGCAAAAAACTTAAGCTATCTTTTGTCTATCTATTGGTTTTGACTGCATCTGGCTATGGCTACTCAGTGATCGTGGTTGTAGTGCACGAAACATTGAAGTAGTTCTCAGATATCCAGTAGCCGCTTTCTTCTCTCCACAATGTGAATAATATATTAAGCGATTCAAATAAAATATTTGCGTTTTTCAAAAAAGAAATATATACCTGAGTGCCAACTGGAGTCAAGTATGAGATATGTAAAATATTCGAAATATAAGAAGTACCAAGGTCTATTCGTTCAGCGTAAAGCAATCCTCCGACACATGCAAGGTCTTTAAAATTTAAGTAAATTTAAGATCTTTAGATTATTTCTATGTGTTATTTCTTCCAATCGTGTTAGGTATTAAGTCTAAGTACATATATAATTCTGCCGATATCAACGCATATTCTTCGTAATTAGTTAAAGTATAAACTACAGTGCCGAAGGATCATCATAATAGAGCTACTAAAAAATCACTACTTAAGGTACAAGTAAAATTAGGGGTACACTTACCAGTTTTCTAAGCAACTCGCATGCGCGAAGAAGGCTAAAACAACAAGCTCTAAATACCAATATATGCGCCAGATAAATCTGCACGTAGTTAGTAGATGTTTGTCCTGCGATAAATATACAGTATGCAAAACATAGCCCTGTCAGTGGCGTCAATATATCTTGCGTGCGGCCACCAGTTACACTTTGAAACGTACGTATGTTTCGAGGTAGAAGACGAGACTTTATACACAGTATGGGACAACTGTGACCCTTTAGTTATTAAGCAGCAAAACAGATTTCATGTGTAGTTGCTAAACTAGTTAATCTAGCTATATTTATAAAATTTTAAATGAAGAGTAGAAGGTCATGATCATTTCAAGATTGTGAATATATTTAGTGCTTGAAATTGCTGCAGAATCTAGTTTGTATGAAATAAAAGAATATTGGAAAGTATATTACGTTTATAAATCTATTAAGCATTCCCTATTCTGTGCACAACAAAAAAAAATTATATGTTAAAATGGTACTCTGCTTTTAGTTGCTTATATTTGTATAACTACAATTTTGAGGTTGTGAACTTGAAATGTGTACCCTGTACTTTTAGCGTAAGATTTTCTGTTTACGAAGTATATTAAGGATCACCTGCAGGACTTCGGATTGCCGATTCTCGACCTAAAATATCGCGTAACTCTAGGGCCTGGAGTTTCTGACCTGGGCACTGCAGAAGCCATGAGATGCACGCATTCGGCCCCGTCGCTGCGCAGGATTCGTTCATTGTTGCTGTACATTTTATAATATGACTAATTTTCATATAACTTTTTTGTGAAGTTAGTATCCGATGATATGTAAGGCTCTAGACTTTTTTTTTGTTAAAACCTTTACTCTGTTTATTTTTACGTAGAAGCTTGTCAGTAGCCTCGAAATATAAAGCATTTTTCAAAAGTAATACATGCTATCGACCGCTACGTAAGAGTTGCGAACGTCAGCCTTGTTATGTTATTTAGTAACGTATGTTAAAACCGTGAAGTGGAAACAATCAGGTACTTCACTTGAATGTAGACGTTATATGCTAAAACCTAGAAACTTTTAGTAACTAATACTAGCACTAGACCGGTAAATCAAACAGTAAGTTTGACCTTTCTCTTGAAAATCTTAATTTTGTAAAGTGTCTCGGTTGTTTGCGGTTCAACCGCTAAGGCGGCATTTTTTATATGTATGTAGGATTCGCGTCTTGTCACGCATATTTCAGTAAAAAATAATTTTGTCCCTATTTGAGTCCCTAGAATGAGTAATACGACTTTACCAATTATTTTAAACTCCTGCACGACTTCTTAGAACGTTTTGCCATCTTTTCAAAAATGTCCCTATTCATGCGAAAATTAGTTTTTTTTTGCGATTTGTATAAACCACAACCATTAAGACAGTTAGATGCTTTTTGATAACATTTATGTTAGAAATAGTACCTGTTAACTATCAAAGTCACCCAGAGCGGCTGTTCTGAATATATTCGAAACAGAACTCTGTAATGAGAAAATCAAACAAATTTTGACCTATATATATGGATCATACTCTAAGCACCGTATTGATCTGTACTGAACGTAAATTTCAATTAGATGGTTTAAATACATTGTTTCAATATATCACAAGGATGAACGAAGATATTTATAAAAAAAAAAAAATGCCGTAATTGCGATTGATTTTTCAAATTCTTTCAAAATAATTTTCAAAATGTGTGCTTGTTTGGAAAGGGAACTAGTAAAACACCCTTCCTCATCTACTTTTTCTATATAAACTTCTGTTGCTGATAATATATTTCCTTATAATTTCGTGTGCATACATAAATCATAATGGTGTTTAGTAAACCACGACAAAAAACAACAAAGGAAAACATTAAAATTGGATGTCGTTTTCTTTATTAAACATGATGTATAAAATTATATTAATCCTAATAATAGTCAGCTTTCATCAGCCACCACTTCGAAGTGTTTCTGTTTTTCACTAGTATTTTTCGACGTCGCCACACCACTTTCTCATATGTACCTTTTATTTTTATCATCATTATCCACAATTACTTCCTTTTTCTATTAGTCAATATTTTCTCTGCGTACAAAAACATTCATTTTATATACAAGATATTTTATATAAACTGTAATTTTTGTCACCACCCTAAGGATCTCTATTTCGTAGTCCAAACACTGTCCATCAGCCTCTGCATATATATATATATATATGTATATATATATATATATTAGTCACACGTGACTCTCTTCTTCACTTAGCATCTGTTTATCTATGTCATACATTACTTATCGTTGGAGTGAACTATCTGGTCAAAAATTTTGTTGAAATCCCTTTTGGAAAGCCAACATCACCAACAAAATGAGTGAACAATAAATTTACCATCACCGTCAAAGGTAACATGATGTAGAATCACTATAAAAATCTTTCCTCTTTTCATACTTAATACCATAACGTCGTCGGTATGTCATTTATGTGAGTCAGTGTACGTATGTGACATAATTTTATGAAAATTATCTAAATATATATATCTATACTCTAGACTGCTCTCGCCGAAAGATTTCATGAACATGCGATTTGCTTTGCAATCAATACTGCCATTATTGTTAGTTTCCTACTACTTGGTGTTCTGCAAGACGAAAGAAAATGTTTCTTATTTGAATAGCATGTGATGCTCAAGACTTGTCTTATTCACGCTGGGGTCCCTTTTGTATTAGTTTTTTTGTCACGCTTTTACTCACTGTCACAGTGCATCAGGACGTTACCTGGACAATTGAGACAAGGCAACGTCAAGGATTTCTCACATACAAACGCTGGCACGCACCAAACACGCTACCATGCATATAGCCCTCTTCTAATAATAATATAAACTGACAACAAGCAATTCCATTCCTGCAGTTTCAGCCATAAGTAATAAAATAAACGAAGCAAGCATACCAAACCTGAATTTTTTTTTTGCTTGATTGACTCTCGTTTTGTCGACAAACCCCAGTGGGAATATTATCTAGTTATATGGTAGCTTGAAGCTTTTCTTCTACTTATAAAATTAAACCGGTATTTCCGCGCATATTTTGTATTGCATGCGTTCGATTAGTTTTACACATCGTAGGGCCAGCTACTTGCTTAAAGATTCAGGTAATAGATTGATTTAAATCTAAACTAACAACAGGTCGTACGTTTCGGCATTCATCTTTAGTATGCCTATGGTGTTCCGTAGTACGTTGATAACTTATAATATTATTATTATTATTGATAATGATGAAGAATAATGAAAGATACAATTGTCTATTGATAGAATGAAGCCTCCGTTATACTATTTACTATTTACAGGCTATTACTGATAAATCAATAACTATATTGTAGTCTTCACTGCGGTGCTAAGAGTGTATTCATTCGTATAGTTCTATCACTGCAAATATTAAAAAAGCCATATTTTCGAGTATAAGATTTATGTCCTTTAGTGATCAAATTAATCATATTATAGTCTAACCTCGTAAATCAAAATTAAGTAGTAATGTACAACCGTAGCGTCTATAAGTCTAAAAGTAATATTGTTGCATAATATAGATAACATGCCCGTAATACTTTTGAAAGAACTCTGTCCCGAAAAACATAAATTTTATTCCCAAAGGCGTATGAAAGTTATTTGAATATTTGTAACGATCTCATATAACGCGCAAGAACATTAATAACCATTATAAGGAACCTCGTCATTACTGTATGTATAAATAATGTTTCCTTTTATTCAATAGCCTAATGTTTTGCTCTTTTCTAGCAATTCACGTTTTTTTATGAGATACGCCACAGAGGTACATTACTTGGTAAATTATTCTGACACAACAACATAAAACATGTTTGCAGACGTCGTCGGCGCCGATCGCCCTTGTGGCAATTAGAAAATACAGAGCGTGCGCACGTTCAAATGACCGAGATCAAAAGTGTCTAACAAATCAACCAAGTAGCATTGGCGCTTGCCGCGTGGGCGGAATTGCCAAAACATGATTACTTTCTTTCACGAGTTTGCCTAGCCGTCGAATAACAAGGCATCATTGCTGTGACGTTAACAAACAAAACACAAACTTTGGTTAAAGAAACATTGAATAAATCGTTTTTCTTCCATAAAAACCGATATTCTTCGTGGAATAGTCCGTTTCTATCTTTTTGTATCAATAATCAATATTATCTATTTTTTCGTAGGCAAAACTCCCTAAATTATTGCTTACACAAGCACACATTAACGCGCTTTACCTTATGATCTAATTTTGGTATCTAAATTTTGCCAACGATTCAGTTTTACAAAGCAAAGTGCTTTTCATTCCTTTAACAATGTTTCAAACTGCCGTCCTGCTTTTGTTATTGTCCGATATTGAAAATCAGGATTGCGGTTCAGAGTATAGCATGCAGTAACTATACTTTTCGTATAGTTGTCGATCTCAGGTCAACACTATCATAGTATTAATAGTATATGTTATAAAAAAAGGCCCTGTTTACGTGAAATCAGTGCGTAAAAGGAAGGTACAGTGTTCCCTTAACGCGACAATTCAGGCTCAACTAAACCCTTGATGAACAGCTTTGGGTCAAATGAGTCCTGTCGATCTATGATTCAGCATGTAAATGAATAGTTAATGTATATAGATGCATATAGATATAATATTTATCTGCACGATCATCTTGTTCTCGCTGCCGATATGGCCATCTAACTACGTTTGTGCTTTGTTTTGCATGGAATTTCCTAACAATTACCATGTATTAGCTATGCCGGAAAAGTACATGATAGACATGTTTTTTGTTTCTTTTCTCGTAGCGTTGTGTCATTTTATCTCGGCTGTACGTCCTTCTAATTGTTATAATCTGAACATTATTTTTTTTATTTCATTCAGACCCTACGTTTCTGACCACTAGGACATAACCATTGCCAAAACCAGCGTTGATAAGTCGCTAGGTGCTCGTTTGACTTTGGTATTTTTGTTTCGTTTTTTCTCTTTTATATCTTTTTTTTGTCCTTAAATACGATTTCTTATCGTCCAGTGCCTCCGGAATAACATCTATTTTTTTGGAGGATTTTAATTCCACCGCTCTAAAAGAGCACCATCAGATCTGGTTTGTTTTTTTTCTACTGCTAGCAAAACACGACTACCGGAATCTACTGTTAATATCATAATATTTACATTAAGTATCCTTTCATGGTTGAAGTCGGCCACACACGGGTTACTCTTAGTGAACAGGCACGATGCACCTGTATGTTTGCTAGGTAATGTTCGTCTGTAATATGCCAAAGTCGTATCGAGCGTTATATTCCGCACAGGAGCGGCCTTTGCACCGGGTTTATAGGTTCGATCAATGGCATACGAAAGCGTAGGGAATCTGATGGGGATTCGCCGTGATGACTGTAAAATTCGTGTGTCTTTGACACCAAGTAAAACAAATTCTATGTGCGTCGACCGTAATGTGGAATCACTTGGTTATTTTTTTATCTCGAGGCCTAGCACCGTGGTGAACCAATAGATAACCAATAGCGCTCATCAGCGCCCCAATGATACTTCCTACCGAGACAGGGACGAAGTTTCTCTTGTAGATCCTAAACATCATGTCCGTAGTGGTTAGTCTATACTGGTGGAGGTCCCTGCTCGTAGCGGAGTTGAGGCCCAAATGAGTTGAGCGTGTTCGTTACGTCGCAGCAGCGTGGTTCCATAAAGCACGCTACGCAGTACAGCATCACCAATGCCACCTACACATGATAATAGTCACGCTAGTTATTCACAAGCAGAAATACATGTTTGCAATGACATAGGTTAGTAAAAAATGAGCAATTTTTTTCCGAATTATTTTAACTAAAATTGGCTTTATTTTACTGAAATATGAAGAAGTACAGGGTGAAGAAGTTCGAAGCAAAATGACTTTTATGGCAATGCCTATACAAACCTGAAAGGGAAGAGCTGCCTTGAAGATCCTCCAAATACTTTTGTTACCTTCGCTATCGGAGCAAATGGTTGGCGAATCATCTTCGCTTTCATAATTCGAATCGTAGTCGTCATCATTTACCTTGAACTGCAACAAGGTTGCTGACGCTGGACAAATGCCATTTCTGGGCTGCAGGGACGTCAACGGGAGGTCGGCAACGGTGGCACCGCCCATACTATCTTTCATCTGTGTCGAGCTGTAAGTGAGTAGAAAAGCGGGAAATTAGAAATGGGAAAATGCCTTTAATTGCTGAACAAGATGCACCTACAGACAAAATCGACAATAACGCTACTGGCTACCGTATGATAGAGAAAACTATGAGAAATTGAAAACTCATGACTTCGCCGGGTACGAGCATAAGGATAGAATTCCATAATGATTAGTCATCGTTCAGTTTACCATTACTGAAAATCGACGACAGCAAGTCATGTCCGCCTGACCGATTTTTTGTTGAACTTACATCTTAATGATCTCGCTGATGTCAATAGCGTTTTCCGACGTATCAGTAACCTGGAAAGCACATCACAGATGGCAAACGTCATTATGATTATTATGAATATTACGAGTTTGGCAGAAGATTTGATAAGGAACATTATGCATCTACAAATCTAATTACCACATGAATAATAAAGGGTGGGGCATTCAAAATTGGAGGGCTTCTTCTCCTAGCGGGCATGCGTGCCCTAGCTATTTTCTGTATGGGAAGAAGATCACTTTACTCTAGAATAAAACAACAAACTCGCCATGACGAAATATAGCGCGTCATTTTCAAAATTTAGATGAAGATGAACTATATCATTTATGTGGTTTCTGAAAGATACAGGGGAGACTTCTAAGCGGCGTATTAAGAGCGTTTAGATTTAAAAGGCTAGAAAATTTATCATAATGGCCTAAAAACATCACTGATAGACCTAGGTCTTTTAAACAGAAACTGACGGCTGTTTGAGAAACAGAGCACTAGCTTCCAATTGGGTCATCCAGATAATCTCTAACGGCTACTTTTTTTCTCGCAAGATTAAACGGAGAAGTTGAGTGTACTCAGCGTTCGCTTATTATTCAGCTCGCGACGATAGGCTAGTAGCCGACTACTGTGACTATTAACAGTTGTTATCACTCAAAACGAGTTTAAAATAACTGGCTTTCACAAAGATAAACTCAAGGCGGGAAGTCAGTGTTAAAGAATGATCAATGCCGTGTGGTGTTCTTTCGTTTTTAAGACCTGTTTTTTAGCCTGCTATCAACTCAATATTTGATTTTGCCGCAATTTTTTGTATGTGGCGAATGTGAATGACATCTCATTAACGCATGGTTACTATTCAGAGGTATTTAAAGGTAAGGGAAAAAGTATTTCGAAAAGAATTAGTGAGTGGCTTAGATTCCAAAATTGACTATTTATAAGAAAAGGTCCATATTGTACATACTTAACGTTGGCTCGTCGGTCAGTTTCGCAGACAAGTATCTAAGCTATCTTATTTATTGGGAGGCTGTGCCTTTATTATATCGCAAAAAATTCAGATCCTGCAAACAATTACATAGAACCCGAGCAAGAAAAAGTTGCCGCGCACCAGCAATATAGGCCTATGGTGAAAGCTGTTCAACGTATGTGTTAGAGAACGCTTTACATTAAGAATTAAACAATTGGTAAAAATAAATGTTCTTGATTTTCTATTCTATGTGTACTCGATCAGCAAATTTAACTTTTTTAGGAAAATAATATACTTACACGGCATGTAAATTCGGTTTGTGAAGGAAGCCCACGAGTTTAAATAAAACACGTTGATATATATATATATATTGTATTCATTTATGAGTTGATTTGAAGAAAAACATAGTCTTGATCTGAGCGCAAATGTTGAATATTTTACAAAATAAAAGATGTGTATAGGGAATTTCTACAGTAAACTACCTGATGGTGTCCATCCAACTCTGCTTCGGCTGTCACTTTCTGACGGTGAAACGCCTCGCTAAGGTAATTGTTTCGCCTGTTGGGGTCCTGGAGGAAATTTTTGCTTTGCTGTAGATTCATCAACTGGTGCTTAGTGCTGGAAGGGATAATGAATTGGCTTTAGAGCACGCAAGAAGTGATTCGACTCAAATTTAGACCATGATTACGATGGAGCTAGCTATTAAAGAGAAAGACTTGCCGCATTTGACCAGTGATGACATCGTTTCGACAATGCAGATACTTAACTTAAAAATAGAGAGCTAGAAGATTGTCTCCAGACAATAAAATAATTACCTTTCGTACAGTGTGTCCCATGTGTTGTAAAGGTCGCGAACGTCCTGCGTGAGGGAACAAACGCGGTCAGAGTTACTGGCAGCCAGGCGGTGAACTTTTACCTTCACATTTAACAGTGAACGTTTGAGCTCATGAAGAGTCGACAAATTTCTCTGTAGGTGAATTAAAGTTAACTTCAGTTATTATCTGAATACGGACATCATCAGCAACGTCTATCCTGGCCTGTTTAATAATACCCCAACAACGTCTGTCATCTTTTTTCACCCACGAAAACGGTAAAGGGAGAAGTTTAAGTTAGATTTAACTCTGTTCTAGCTTGAAAATAACGGCTTGAACAAAGCTATGCGGCCGTCACTTGTTCCATATGTTCTAAATAATTAAAAAAGCTTTATCAACATACGACCGTTGCAAATTTGTCCCTTCCTGGGTATAAATCACACCATAAGTAAATAAACTTACCTTAAGGACTGCGATCCGTTCATCGAGCTTATTCACGTTGAGCCTTTGAAGATTGACGCTTTCGTCTTCGAGTTCTCTTTGCATACACTCCATCTGTAGCATCTCTTCACGAAGCTTGACGATGTCCTCACGAACCGATTCATCGTCGAATGTTCGCCTGAATGGCGTGCATATTAACGGCGCGCACTGGTTACTAACATTGTTAGCACCGGCACCATTGGCCAGGACAGGGGATCGGGATTCTTCGTTGGGGTTTGTTGCTCCACGGGACTGGATATCTAGTAGCAGCATATTCCAACGTTCCATCAGTTGGCGAATAAGCTGTTCCGTAGAAGGAGCAAGATTACCTGGCCCGTATACCCCGCTAATAGTTGTATTGCCTGACAAACTACAGCTACTTGGTTGATCAGGTCCGATTGAGATATTGATCTTAATTATCTGAAGGCACTGAATATTGGACCGGCATTTTGCAATCATTTCATTCTGCAAAATTCAAATAAGCAGACACCGATTGTAGAAACAGTCAGTGCAGCAAGTCATCTAACTCAAGTACTAGAAGATCTCAATGATCGGTAGTGCGTACAAGCCTTTTTCATTCCCTTCAATCAGCGTGTGATATAATCAATTCAGCCCTGCTATATGCGTAGGTATTAGTTGTAATATATGCTGTAACGATTTGGGGCTTCTACATGAAGAAGTGAAGACCTATTACTATTCTACCAATATTTGGTTCACTTCAAATAATCTGTAATGATGATTTGAACTTTTATTTTCTTTGTATTTGCCCAATTCATTTCAGCTCGTGCATAACCTTAAGACGATAGAAAAAGAACACCACGAAACGAAAAAGTAAGCACAATATGCTCACAAATTGGTTAGCGGTCATCGCGTCCTTGGACAGAAGATCCTTATTGAGTGCGTTAGTAACGAACGCCAAATCGCGATCGCTTCGGTTGAGTACTTCAGCGACCTGTGTAGAATTTTCCAAGTTTTTCAATCCGACGTCGAGTCCGATCTGGCCCGAGCTAGTCAGTAACGCAGGTACTGTATGGGCATGGGTATGGTCGCGACTAACAGCGGTAACAGCGTCGATGTCCATTTTGTTGTCGCAACTAATGTTGTTACTGTTGCTTTCATCATGGCCAAGACTGTTTAGCTGCTGCATCTGTTCCTGCTCAGAATCGAGCTCGCTGTCGCGTCCTGCACCTCTGTACCTTCGGTCATCGGTGTGGCCCTTCTTATGACCGCCTCCACGCACACGGAGTCCTGACAACGATGATGTGTCGGATGTTGACCCAATAAACGATCGATAATCATCCCCAAAGTTGAGCAACCTTCGCACCGTGTCGTCATCCATCTCCTTCTCGGAATAGTGATCGAGATAATGTTCGGAATAGTGGTCCTGATAATCGTCCCACATGTTGTCAGAGGATATTACCGAACCCTGGTCTCCAACGATCGCCTCTAACACTTCGCCAGCAACAATACCGATATCACTCTTCTTGTTCGTGTCACTCTGCGGATCCTAGAACAGGCAACGAGTTAATAGAATTGTTAATAAATTGGCAAACAACTTACACAAGCAAAATGCACTTAAACCTAATCTTTTTTTTTTTTTGGCAGCCACACGTAGTCAATATTGAGTGCTTCTTCAGCTAGCAAAACCGACGACCATGTCATTCAACGTTCTAGTCAGAGGCAATTTTGCCCAGCTAAGTATAGCAAGTGCTGGTCTGTAACAGGAAAAACCAAACCGCAGTGTTCATTATTCAGATATTCGACATTATTTCGGGAAAACACATTTTACTAAAAATTGAAGTAATGATTGAATACCGCTTTGAAACGCGAATTACGTTACGTTCTAACCGAACGGTCAACGTTTTGCATGAAAGACTACAAACTACGTTTAGAATTAGATAGATAGATTAGATAGATAGATAGATAGATAGATTAGATAGATAGATAGATTAGATAGATAGATAGATAGATAGATAGATAGATAGATAGATAGATAGATAGATAGATAGATAGATAGATAGATAGATAGATAGATAGATAGATAGATAGATAGATAGATAGATAGATAGATAGATAGATAGATAGATAGATAGATAGATAGATAGATAGATAGATAGATAGAT
>NW_019211460.1:10949835-11093364 GCF_002443255.2 Varroa destructor | reverse complement strand
AGATAGATAGATAGATAGATAGATAGATAGATAGATAGATAGATAGATAGATAGATAGATAGATAGATAGATAGATAGATAGATAGATAGATATAGATAGATAGATAGATAGATAGATAGATAGATAGATAGATAGATAGATAGATAGATAGATAGATAGATAGATAGATAGATAGATAGAATATCTTATCTTACAAATAGAATTGATGCTTCAGTCTCGTTTACTATATCAAGCCAACGATGCCAACTTTGACTGATGCTTAAGGAAACATAACAGCGTTGTACTCCTGTGTCAGATGTTCTGTCCTGTAACTGTCAATTAGATGGTATCCTTTGCACTGTTCATTAAACGAAAATCATCTACGGTCAACCTAGTATTCATTTGTATTTCGTTTATCTCTATAATGTAATTGATTGCTATAATGCACACTTTTTAATAGATTCATAAACAAAATATGACATATTGTCCACAAAATCAGTAGGACCGTCGGAGACGTTTGAAACAGGACTTGGTAGGTAGAGCATCGTTAGCTCATTAGTTTTGCTACCTAGGCGGGATAAGTTATTGTAGATTGCATCACGATGCTCTCATACGATCGCTAACAGTTGACTATAGTTACTTATTTTTGGCAAGAAAGTCAGAGCTTTACTGCAGATTTGCATGGTAACGGTGGCCCGTCTAGAACTGAACGACTCCGGGAACTAGTACGCTGCCGAATAAGTCCCAATGCTAGAACAATAAAACAGGGTATGTATATTCGAAAAATCACGGCTGAACCTCACTCTCATAACCCTGCGGCTAAGCAGGTCACAGAGATCTCATCCAAAACCTCGCCCTTAACTTTCGGAAGATGTGGGCCGACTAGTCCTTCTATTACATAGACCCGTTCTCAAACGCGAACAGTAGTAAGGCTGGAACTTGCAAGATTTTTGTGAATGCAAGAATCTGCCTAACACATAATTTAATTTTATATTATTGCGAAAACAGTGTTTGTTTACATAATTGTTTGAGGAGATACATAACTGTAAACAATAGCATCGGACATTTTCACACGTCACAATCTATGTGTTCCTTCTTTTCAGCTGTTTGTTAATAAATAGAAAACTACGAACCGAAGAGGTAGTCAAAAATCCACCAAAAGATGTAGGAGAGGATAATGAGAGATTGGCCCCCCACTTGGAATAAGGGTTTTGTTTTTAATAATAGTGCAACTGAGCATTTCAACTTCATCCTATTTAATTCTGATCGTTGATTTATTTTACGGTAGGTTACAAGGTACATGTTGGAATTATCCGATACAGACAGTCTTGGCGCTTTTGTAGTTGTGTTGATAGTTGTGCGCGCCTCAGTAAAATAAGAGCGAACGTTTCAAACTGCGGAGCGTTGAGAAACAAAGGACGTCGACTTTCTGAAGCAGGCTTAACTATCTAGTATGTAGAAAGTTAAATTAAACTCAAATTATTATGTCAAATAAAGATAACTAGCTAACATAAGTTAAGTTGTGATTTGGTGCTTTTTACGATACTTACCGAGTAGGATCTTTTGTCAGCATGTACAGAAATGAAAGGGAATCCTTTGTAGGGATCACACTTTTATATGAAGTGATTTCAACTGAGCCTGTTATCTTACTGCTGCAAAAAGTTATCATTGAAATTATTCAGTTTCGTATAAAGTTATGTGTTCGAAACTTTTGCTAGAAAGTTTTATAATTACTCACATGACCTGTGTAAATGTTAGCCATTGACGTTATCAAATGAATCTATCCGAAACGTGTTTCGTAGACTACTAAATGAAATTTGCCATAGTATGAAAAGTGAAGGAGAAACGAGAATATGAAAGACTTTCATCGCAACCATACCTTGTACTATCCTGACATGGTATCTGAACGATGTATATATATATATATATTTTTACACGCGAATTGGACCTTCTTTTCAATGAGGAAAGGGTCTAGTTTTAGATTTTTCCTCGTCACTTTGTCAGAATATGTCTGTGCATACAGGAAAAATGCAGCGGCACCCAATACACTCGTAGTGAACAACAAAACCGTCCTCGGCCTTTTCTATTTAGTCGACCATTTTGTAATTGTAGCTAGAGCCATTTTGGCATCGGGACTTCAAATGTCCTCATTTGTTCTCAGCTGTTCCGTTGTTGCGGACCTTAACCTAGTCCACGTTCGTCAACTGAATTCGCGCAATACAGGTCAGAGTAATTATAACTATTAGTTTATCATATTTCTCTATTACACATACGTATATGAGCAAGGCCTTAGAATTATATACTACAATTATGGTATATGTTACATAAAAGTGATGGTATGAATCGTATCAATTGCGTAAGAAACACTTTGTGATTTTAAAAAAAAAAACCCGCTAACAGTCCCGTAGCAATAGGTACGCCGCGGCAAACCATTAAATTGATATACGTATTGACGTAATTGAATAACGTATTGGGAATAGGCCCAACATAAATCGATTTCAGTCTTATTCTTTTGTGCCGAACCCAGCATAAAGATGTCGCTTTAATTAAAGATTGCTTGAATTCATAATAAGACGTACGTATCTCTGAAAGAGATAACGACCATTTTGCATTCGAAACGGGTCGGTCGGAGAGAAAAACATTTGGGATGCAATCGTGAACGGGTAGAATTTTAGTTGGCGAAAAAATGTCACCACATATATATATATATATATATATATAGAGAATATTTTTAGAACGTCATAAGGAAACCATAGTGGTTTACTTGTGTAAGAGAGACCACACCTAAATAAATCTATGAGCTTGATTTATGAAAACGGTAAACTAATCAAATATACGGCTCATCTCACAAAATATCTAATTGACACTATCGAACTGAATTGAGCCGGTATCGTATAGTCGTTGCAATAAATGGCAACGTGTCCTGCTGCTGTTGTTGTTGTTGTTGTTGTTGCTGCTGTTGTTGTTGTTGTTGCTGCTGTTGCTGTTGCTGTTGCTGCTGCTGCTGCTGCTGCTAGTGTATAAACAGCGTATTCAAAATCGCTCGGAGGCTTCACTCTATCGAGTTATTTTGACATACGTCCAATATCGAGATAGCGAAAGCTCTACCCACCGTTGAAACTAGGCTGCTTCGATCTTGCCTTTGATGTAATAAAGATTTACTCTACAAACTATTGGGTATTGCTCATTCAAGACATCATGGCTATCGCTAGCCAGTGAGATAGCTAAACTCAGCAAAAGATACTACATGTACATAGGCACAATTTATATTTCCAGTTTGTATTGGCAAAACAGGTTCAAGTGCTGTATATCTAGAACTTTACGAAACTTACACGCCATTCACATCTTTGAATTGCACAGCCGTAGTGGCCTATGTCTGTAATAGATTAATAATGTTATTATTAAGTTAAGCACTCTCGGTCATAATAGCGGCTAAGCCATGTTTTTTGCTATTAGTACTGCAGTAGATGTTGCCAACATGTAACAACACCGTCATTAGGAGAGGAACAACTTCCAAGGAGGTCACATGCTTACGTGAATTGACAATTGGCAAGATGAGCACTTGCCAGTCCTTAACTCCGCTTCTGTTAGCAGTAAAATCACAAGGCATGCTCCAATTGGTAAATATAACAGGGGCAAAACTGACAAAGTGGACTTGAGTTTTGCATATTGTTTTTATACAATCTATCTGAATGAAGGTTTATAGGTAGTGGAGGTAGCTTATCGACAGCCCTTTGCATGATATAACTTAAAGGCCGTTTCTAGACTCGAGGAAACTAAATGTTTATCTTTTCAGAGGATTTATTTGAATTTAAATTACACCTGCCTCGCACCTATTTAGGCCAGTTAGAGGACAAGGCCCAAAATAATGCAGGCAAGACTCCCTGCCATTCAGCTGCTAGCCTTCCAGGAGGACTCTCGCACTTTTATATGTATACAAAAATTATTAACGAAATAACGACAATAAGAATGAAGTAAACAGAATTTTCGGCTCGTGTCTAAATCTCTATTTACTGTAGAATGTTGACTTTTTTTTTTTTTTTTTTTTCTAAAATACTTTTATAATCTTATTTCACTACAGAATAGTTTCGGTTTACTTAAATGCTGGAGTTATTTATTTGGATTACCGCAGAACATATTTCCTGCGCTGCTCTAAAAGATCATCATTGATGTATGTGTTAACTGTTTCCTCTGAGAGGGGCATTATGAGATAGAGTGGCATGCCATAGAATAAAATTAGGATTACCTTCAATTTTAACTAAATAAATTGAATTAGGTCATTCGTTTTTGAATTGGGTTAATTGATCATCCAGAGTTTTCACAGAAACGAAGTACTGTCATATGACTATTCCGTTAGAACGAAGGAAGCTGGCGGAGGAGCTAATAAGATTAGAATTGAAATCTAGTATTTTAATATGTCCTATTCTCTAGCGTCATGATGCTCTAGCGTGCGAAAAGCTCGAATATATTTATTTGACTCATCTTTTAATGTGTGTACGGCGTTTCAGCTCTTGTCGACCTTATCCCAGGGGATGCGGACAAAGTGGCCATTTCAAGACTTCTACAGACTTGTGTTGTAAGAGCAAACACCACGCGATAAAATATCGACAGTCATAGTATAAGTAGTTTAGGACCCAGTTATAATTTATGTATGGCAGTTCGAGATTATTATCAGCCCTAAATATTAAAGAAAGTGTCTATGTTGTCCTCATTCCCTCTTACGGTATTTCCGAGCGTATCTAACTTCACCTAACTGTGTGGCGTGCGGAACATAATATGCCGGTAGCATCTGTCGGCAATAGTAAAAGTACTGAGAGTAACTTTTGCACACCACTTCGACTATTTTTTTCTTGTAAATAAAGACAGGTGATGCTGAAGTAAGCAGAAGTAGCTTTAATTTAAATACGACCCAATCGATGGTAGCAGCATCCATATATAGTCAACTTAATCCAATGCTTGTAACATCTACTTTGAGATTCAGGGAATGAGATACGACGCAGCCCAAGAAAAGCTTCGAGATTACACGTTCATTCATGCCCAATCACGGCTACGACCGAGACTGCTGTCTTAGCATTATTGATTTCTATTATTTTCTTGAATGAAGATTTTTAAAGTAGAAAAAAAGGCATTGACTTCAAAGATGGCTCGCAATTGCCTAGTAGATGAATACCGTTACCGCGAATCACTTCTAGCTAAATGCCAAGGCAGTGATGATCGATGATGAGGAGTATTGATAGAAGTTTTGTTTCCAGGTTGTTGAATTTGGCTTGATAGAATATGATTTCATCCTCGCTCAGCCGATATTATTGGAATTATCATGTAAGGTGGATTTATTCTGGAACACAAATGATTGATTTGTTAACATTAAAATATATCTAGCTTTACGCTGTTTATGTAGGCCAGTGTTTATTGTGTGGATGGCAGGCGTCCGAGGGATGATTGTGGTCACGACGTTGGTAAATCTTCGCTCTTACCACATTTGCGCGTGTGTACGCTGGTTCATTTAGAAAGTTTTGCCGTGATGCATTCGGTGACACTTGTGTTGAATCTCATCTATCTTCAGGCCAAGACATGTGCCCCACTCCTTCAGCGTCACCTGAAATTTATGGCGTATTCAAAAACCTAATTATTCAACTACTTACTTTAGCAAGAACAATATTTTTTTATGAGCCACAGCTAGGTATCTCTGTAAGGACTCCAATAATAAATAACGAATGTCAACTTTCACAGTGTATACGTGTCGTGGCATCCTGAAAGTTTTAATGTTAGTAATCGCAGGTTAAGCGTATATGCATTCTGATAGTATAAACAATGCATATGTACTCGTGCTCCGGAATGCAATTTCCTAGTTCTGCTTTGCCCCTTTTATGTACGCTAGTGCGATCTATATACGGCTAGTTTATTAGACAAGTTTAATTTTCCATTGATCATTTTCCGCCTTCTTTCTGTTACCGTACGTGGTACGGGACGTCGGCTTATTAGACTGCCAATAAACATGGTATTTTTGACTTAGGATTTGTCGCCTTTTATTAGTTGCCCCCATAAGTATGCTGAAAGATCAAGTATTCTTTATCATCTCGACTAATCATACCTAAACTTGTTTACTACCTGATGGTCTTCGTCGGTGTCGCAGGAATCAAGGAATGGTGCGATACAGTGTTCCATGGCAAGAAGGGGTGCTTTCAGGGGGTACAACTCGTGTCGAGAAACCACCCTTAAAACGTGAAGTACGAGAGATTAACACGTTAGATTTGTGCATGGCTATATGAAACCGAGCCATAGCAACACTAACTGCTAACATAGTAGCAATAATGTATGGATTCAGCTGATTTGTAAGATAGATTTAAAAGCTCAATAACTCGTCTATATTTTTAGGGTTCATTGTCCGCTTGTTTTTCTCAATGAAAATCAGACACTCACACACTTAGCATCTCTGTAAAATATTGCCCACCTATTCTCTGGCTCAACATCAAGATCGCAGAATTTCCAGATAACAGCGTTCACCCATTGCCTTCCCTGGCCTTGCTCGGATTCCTTTTCGAGTTTCGCGTATTCAGCATCGAGCGCCTTACGACGCGCGAGATCCTTCATGATGTTAAACAGCCACTCGCGCATGCGTCTAAGTGTTAATACGAGGCGTAGGCAAAAACAAAGTTGTTTTAAGCATTGCTGGTTCCACCATTTTACATACTCTACCAACATGCACATGTAGAACAACACACTCATACGCCTATGTGGAAACGTTAAAAATGTTTGTGCGTCTTTGGCCTAGCCAGTGTGCGCAGGTGAAGCGCCTTTCTACATGCTATAGCCATAGTGTAATATTGACCGTTCTTCTAACCTTAAAGTCAGTCACCTATCCTAAATAGTGAGTTGTGTCGAGTCGGCGTTGGCCACTTTGAAGCTGAAATTTAAAAGTACTAAAGCTGTTGTACAGTTGAGACAGAGCGCTTTGAGCATGTGTAAAACTTCTCTAAAAATGTCCTCTGTTCCACAGTTTTATTACGATACATACACAAATCGCGCCCACCCCCTATCAAAAAATTCTGCTGTTTTTGGTCGATATGCGTTATGGGAGAAAAGTGGCCCGAAGATGATTTTGTGGTTTTCGATTAGGAAATGTCGATAGAGAAAATGTTCCTCGTAGTGATCGACCAATTAGAAAAAAAAAACACTTAATCGAACTATTACGAGAGTTAAGCGAGATCAATACTTGAACAGGCGTGAAATTGCCAAACGATTAAATAGCCACCGTTAGACCGTCTTAAATCATTTGAAGAAAGCTGGCTACAAAAAGATACACCTCTGTTTATTTTAATGCCACACAAATTAGGGTAAATAAATTTGCTCAACTGATAACGAACGATCGATTATTTACAGCAGAAATGTACAAATAAAAAAATTAGGCTTACGGCAAAACTACGACTGACACGGTAGAAGAGGATGCTTAACAAGAAATAGCAGACTGTATTTGCTAGGAGTGGTAAAGGATCGTGCATTATAAGTTGCTGCCGCCTGGCAGAACGATTAATTCGGCCTTTTACCGTCAGTAACAAGCAAGATTACAAGTCATTAAAACAACTCGACCGAAACTAATGGGCCAGAAAAACGTCGTCTTCTACCACGACTACCCTAAACCACAAACGTCGTTAGTAACCCGCCAGAAACTGAGAGTTTGGATGGATGGAATTTTAACGTTGTTTAGATTTAACACCATCATACTATCACCTATCTCGGTCTCTGCGGAACTTCACTGCGTATCAATGCAACGAGCACTTTTTCTAGTTATTGAGCCTAAAAGCTACAAAAGTGTTACAATGATGGGGCTATAGAAGAGTGGCAAAGAGGTCACTGGCTTTAACGGAGCACATTTTGCGGGTAATTATTTTTGTTGTTTCCATTTTAACTTGAAAACAATCAGTATTATCCCAACGTAATATATATACGGTATCCCAATGTAATAATAGACTGCTATCTAGTTCGTACCACATTCCCCAGCACCGCTAACACACAAGAATTCGACAGCGGTAATTACGAAGGTAGGCTTATGTTCACTAGCACGAGATTTCATACTCGAGAACGTATTGAAGCTTTTTTAGGTGGTACGTGTTTTCACGGGGTCGGAACCTACAAGAATTCAATCAACTGTCCTCACCCAATTTCCGCGGATAATGTAGCACTGCAAAATGAAACGATCTTAGAAATCAGCTTCTCTGTATCATAACAATATGACTTTAGCTAGCAGACGTGCAACACTTATTGAGTGCGGCCATATATAGGACCAGATTATGTAATGCTTCTTTCAAGCGTATTTGCAGGAACAAGAAAACTAGAGTGATCTATAAAAATCACATAACGTTTTCAAACATAGCGATCTACCTCCTATAAATTGATAGACACGAATAGAGGAGTCGAGAATCAACTCAACTTAATCCTACCGGTATGGGGCGTTTGAAATAAACAAATTAAAAAGGCATTTATTGAAAGAAAGCTAAGGGTAAAAACAACTGTCCAATTGTTAAGAAAATTGCATTCAGACATGCGTATGTGAAGTTCTAGGCCCCAATCATTAGTAGCCACATAATGTAACATGTAAGAATTCTAAAGCACAAGGCTAACTAATCGTACGGTTCAAATAAATAGCCGTTTTCCCATGTGTCACATTTTTAAATTACCCACGTGTCACTTGAGCGCAGCCACATTCGTTGCGTTAACGTATAATCCAACCTACTTTGGCTAAATTCTAACACGCGGGACTTTGCGTGGGATTTTACTACTTGTTGAGCTTGCAATTATATGTGGTCAAATGAAGACAGATCTTCTAGGACAACAGGTTGATTGATTGATAAATCGATATATATATATATATATATTTTCACGGTAAGACGTTCGCGTAACTTTTTTGCACCCTTTACGTCCCATATCAGTGTTGGCCATTGCATGAGACGACTGGCTCCCAGCACGGTACGAATCGTCTGTCTAGTATAAGGGTAATGTTAACCAAAGTGATGATACTTTAGGGTAAGTTATGATGATTAACCTGTAACAAGCTATCTTAAAAGTCATTTATATCTCACAGTAAAGTACGCACTTTGCAGCTTGAATGTAACATTTACCATTATGTACTATCGTTATGATATCAATTTTAAATGGGTTCGCATGAGCGTTCTATAAAATGTACATGTTCTGAGAGGCAAGCTATTGCTGAATAATACTCCCACGATATTTTCCCTACAGATTTTGACCAGTTTTTGAAAGTTGAAAAAATAGGACATTACAAAACAGGAAGTTAACGCTTCTATACTTTGTGTCGTAAGTCAAGCATTTGTTGAAATCTTACAAATGTGATTAGACTCGGTTTCTTTTTAGGTTAAATCTTCTCACGCACGGTCATCCCATTGCAAATGTTCTACATTATATGCAAGGTTATTATTATTATTATTATTATTATTATATCATATTTCCGCTAACTCTGAGGGTGTAACTCTGTATGAACATAAAGTTCCTCAAAACGAGTCGTTGCAGGTATTATAGCGCTCCTTCCTGAGCACATTCGTTCCCGCCATGTGACCCACAAGTCGAATTGTGTTACTATCAACCGCATAACCGATCTGTGTTCATAAAAGGGACAAGTTCGTAGCACGACAATTCCCATAGCAGGCAATATCCGGTACCTGTTTTTTCAATTCTTTACAACAACCCTAGACGACTGTAAACGTTGCTCCGATAATCCGAATATATATAAGTGAAGGGAGAAAACACTTACTCAATATACGATATTATAGTCTGCTAGACAAAAGTTCGCTCTTATTGATATCACACATAATCAACGCCTCATTTTTTTCAACCAAAGTGCGGCAAAAAGCAATGCAGCCATTAAAATAGTTTCAGTGCTAGACGTTTGGACCTGACACCCGGGTTTAGGATTTTGTGTCTGAAACAGTAACAAGGCTTCGGGAACTACACCCACGGCCTAGCCATTACGACGGCCATGATATGGCTTTAATTACCAGTAATCGTGTTGAAGTAGAGCCGAAGTAAATGAACGAAAGAAGAGCAGAAGTAGACAGGGAGATACTGAGTTGGGCGTGGATCCGTAATACAACTTCTATTACGAGAAATGATAATGTCAAAACGGGGAAATGCGTGGGCGGTTGAAGGAACAAGCGATCGCGATCGTACTTTCACTGCCGTTTTCGTGGTGTCGGACCGTAGAATCAAGACACTGAAAGCTCTGCTACGCAGAATACTCTATGGCGGGTGCCATGACGGGAACGTCATTTCTACCGCTTTTGTGCTGAATGCGTGTGTTTTAGCCAGCGATGGAACCAATCAGAGACGAAAAGAACCTCAGCCGAGCGAATGCCGACTGCATTGATCGCCTTGACAACATGTAAAGTGCCCAGCAGAGCATGCAATTGTATAACAGACCATGTAGAGTTTTATCTTGCGTGCGTCATTGCTTAGGTTTCGTAAACTCTATGTGAGGCCCTGTGTGAGAGTATTGAATTGAAGCAGCTCGACGCGGGGACATTCCTATAAGTACGTATGCATGCAAAGACCCGAAAGCTAGTGGTACTAGAGAGCGGGGAGGGGGTGATCAGGAGAAAGTATGGCATGACCCGTTTTTATTTTTTGCCATTGACAGCTTTCGTGAAATCAACAGCATTGGCGAAATGGCTATGGTGGGACCAACAGCCACCCAAGGAATCAACAGCCGTCAGATGCTTGAATCAGTCATTTAACCAACACAGAATAGCGTCTCGCAGCCCAGAACTGCGCTTCGAGGATACCATTAAAGAGACTAACGCTTCGAAACTGAGTAGCAGCAACAGTAGCGAAACATGTTCGCCCCTGCTACGTCCAAAAAAGCGCTCGACTCATATCTAAAAACGGAAGCCGCAAATTTCCTCTCTGTTGTCTTGGATCTGCCTTGCGGAGCTTGCAGTCTCTAAATTCTGCCACTATCTTGCTCATCCACTGTGACCATTCCTGAACACGCGCCTTCTGTCCAGAAGCAAAAAGCCACGAGTACGATGCCCCTGAACGGACCAGCACCGCTAGGGCTACCGCGTTTTCGCTCTCAGTACGTAACCAACCTTGTCAGACACGCTTTGCTGGTTAGTACTATTATGACGATGACACGATCTCTTTTCCGGCTCATGATCCTTTAGCTTTTTTGCTTCGTATTTCAACGATGGTCACAATTTCATGTGGATGTCGTCTCTTGGTATAGAGAACGAAGGGATCGTAGAATGGGAAAGATGGATTGTAAGCGTAGACACGTTCTCCAGAGTAAGTGAACACCGGCTATACGAGCGTGCCACAGAGGGATTGATACATTGTAAAATGGCGCTGCTTTACGACGGAGACTATAAGCAATCACCGATGCTAGCAGCACACCGTCGTCTACTATGCGACTGCCCCAATAATAGCACCAGAGGCTTCAAAAAAGCTACGAATGCAATGCTCCAGTTGCAACATCGACCGTGGCGTCGAAGTGTGTCGCATAGAACAGCGTCTTCTGGAAATTTATAGTAACAATGGAAATACATTGAAATAAAATTGAGACTCGGAAAGCATGCCCTTCAACACGACTAAGTGCGCATTGGCCATTTATAGCAGTTACTGTGTGTATGTAACCGATACACTTTTTCATACAAATTTCGTGTTTTTACCGAGGGAACACTGTGACAAGGAATATAACGATAAGAAATGGATTTGGTAGAGGAAAGTAGTGATGTTCCCTGGCAAAATTACGTTCTGAATGGTTCCGGTAAATCGGATTTGTTAATATAGGTTGTCGAGCCATTATATCACGAAGCGGGCTTCGTGGTCAACCAGACCATGCAAATGCTACCGTGCTCTACGGTGAAATTTGCACCGTTCTATTGTCACTGCAATGAGTATCATGGTACGGGTATGCTATACCTGTCTCAATATAGCATCGATTAGTTGATCAATTGAGCGTATGTAACCTGTTAGCCAGCCCGCCCGCCATATTGTCTAAAATTATTTAGAATAAACTGCCCAATCAGTTGAAACAAACCGTGTTTCTCAAGTTAGCTGTGCCTGCGACACAGCCTGACCTGACTTATGGACGCACTTTTCGGCAGTCCAATAGATTATGAATCTTAAAGTGATAGAACACTTTCAGTTGGGTTACTGTCATTTACTCTTGGAGCATTGAGCGCGGGAAAAAAATGGGAAGGAAAAAATATCTGTGGATCGTCTGTATGTAGCGTTTCATTAGTAAACCTAAATTCGTTTAATCTCATATACTTAACAATTCTTTATTGGTGTTCTATTCATTTTGTACGTGTTTTGTTCGTATGTCTACAGGCTTCGTGTGCCGAACAAACGCTTGATACACACTGAAATAATTAATTTAAAGATACACCATTTTCTGGAATAGTTACTGTATCCTGCTTTCAATCGACGGCTGTCTTGGCGGGGCCCAAAAGTAAATTTGGTATTTCACCAGTGCCAATTAGGACCAGCACTTTATCACCACCATTTCGCAATCTGTATTCCCTATTGCTATAGGCATTTGAAAATAATAACTAAGTCCTAAGCGGACAAGAGTGAGCAAGAAACTTAGAAGAAGAAAAAATCCTACCTTGGGAAGTCGGCCATTTCGCTATCGGAGCACTTTCCGATTTCTCGACAGCTACCGAAGTAATCTACATGAAGATGCTCATAGGTCTCGTTCAAGCAGCCCTCTGCTTCCTGTCGACAAAAACAGGACATCTGGTGCAGGTGACAGAGACTGTCAAATGTCACGTTGTAGTTACTGCAGACCTGTTCGAACAGAAGCGAAGGATCGACAGCATGAAACAAAGATGGTCGCAGAGAACTACACGCTTTACTGAGTCTCAGGGCCTTCAACTTCGTTGCAAAATTTTACCACGAACAGCGCAGAATAAAAATACGCCTGCAGGCCTAAAGGACAAATGACTCTCTAGCATAATGTATTCACACAAAGAACCGGAATAAAAATGTACCTTTTTGTTAGAGAAAATGCAAATAGTCTTGATAATGAAATCGAACCAACGATATAAAAACAAAGAAAGGTAAAAAAAAAACCGCAGGGCACAAAGAAATGCACTCTCGGCAAAGTACAAGGTTGTATACGAAAAAGTCAGCACACATTGCAGTACTAACTGGATCTGAGGAGCTATCGAAGCACACCCAGTCGTCGAGGCGTGCTTAACGTGTACATTTCCCGGTAAGTTTTCTTTCGTGTGAGTATAAAGCGATATTTGTTAGTAACCATAACGATTTTATTGCGGTTTTCATCTTTTTAGGTATAGGAATCAGTTGACGACTTTCTGAGGGTACACCACTTGCGTAGTCCTAAAATTTACTAAAACGTAATGTAACTGAATGCAATAGGATACTTCCTGAGCTAGTCAATCTATTTTTTTAAATAGGGGTTAAGCTCATTAGGTAGTAACTGTTTGAAAACGATGCACGATATGCATTGGCAACAATGCTATCTTGCTTTCATGTTACTTTCATAAATAAGCATTCATAATGGACGCTCTAATATATCGTAACGGTTCTTGTCTCTACCTTTTTGCGGTCATCAGTTTCCGCGCGACATTCCCTGACGCATTCACATACCGCCGATCGGTCAGATTTCACCACACATTCCGTGCCTGCTCCACAGCTAAGCGCATCACATGGGTCTGTAAAAACCCATAATTTGAGAAAGTTTCAGTCGAGCAGAAGTTTGCCTAAACCCACTTAACTTAGCTTTACAGTTCAGCATTTAGAGTGGGATCGACAAGCTGCAACGAGCATCTGCCCCTGAAAGATCCTTGCCCATTGTAACTGAAATGCCCATGAGACGAAATTTGCGGGCTAATAAAAATTTCAAAATTAAATGCTGTCATGAAGAAGACACACTGCTAAAGTTTTCGGGAAGAAATGACTTGTCTAGATGAGAAAAACTTACGGCGGTACTTCTTTTCTCTTGTGAGGTTCTGCTGATCTGGACTACTCTGAGCTGTCCGTCCTAGGGATACAAAAGCCACGCCAAGCACTACAAACAGAAGCAACGACTCCTTCGTGAACGGTGCCATTTTTTTTTCTCTAGAAAATGCAATTTGAATCTGAATGTTACTTACCACAATCATCAAAATTTCATTAAAATAAAAAAAAAAAACGTAAAAAATACCAGTATGCTATTACGTTTGTGCCCGTAAAGTTCCCGTCTAGACCCGTATAATAGTTTTTATTCACTTCGTAACCCAAGCATATTAGAAGGAAACGTAAATAAGTTATAACTAGTAAGTAGTAAAAGATGCACTCCATTCTAGTATTTTGCCATATTAAATAAGTCATAGTTAAGCTGTTTCCAAAAAGCGGGTGAGGATCGAATATCGGTTCCGAAAGCGATACTTATTAGACTCATATACATAATTTTTAAAACGAAAAGTAGTGTCAAAAAGTTGATGAGGTTAATGAAGTAGGAGATAGATAGTTATGTTACTAAAAAGACTGTTGGCACGGCCTAAAATCGGTAGCGGACGTACAACTTGAAACACTAGGAAATATTTCTAGGAACATAAACACAAGCCGATCTAGCTTCGAAACTGGGCGTAGACACACTTTGTGTTATACTCTGGGAGCCAGCCGTCTATAGCAATGCTGAACAGCGACACCGCTGTTCGCGCTTCGAACTCGAAGGATTCATTTTGAAAATATTCCTTACTCCTTTAAAGGCGTATTACGTGTGCTTGACCTGTTTATATCTCGAACGTTAGAAACATTATGATTTCAATGGTCTTAAAATAATCTCGCTACTTATACCATGGAAGACCAAGAACCTCACGCCGTTGTTTTCGCATGTGTTGACTATGATTTGTAAACCTTGTCGGGATCGTTGTTCGTATAATTGTGCTTTATGAAGCACAATCTTCATAATCTCAAGGGATAAATAAACAAAGGAATAAAAGCGTGAAGTTGTCACTAAGAAGACCAACTGGAAGCATTATGCACCCATATCAAACGGTTACTTAGGCTTACGTCGTCTCAGCTTACAAATCTCCCGAGTCATTTGCCCACCCTCGTTGCCCACCTCAATTAGGCAACACCTTCAATGTTTCTTCAAATGACCGGATAGAACTTGAGCATTGATGTGTCGAATTTTTTTTTATTCGATTTCAGGGAAAGGTCGCAGTCGGTAGTTTCGGAACTCTACCTTAAAGCCTGAATTCATTTTTTGTCCTGTTTAAGGCTGCAGGGCGTCACGAATTGGACTACTATGTGAGTAGCGGACTTTGAAACGCCCGAATACGTTAGTGGAAGTGAAAATGTTTTTTTTTTTTCTTTTTGCAAACTATTCATATGTTTATGACTATAATTGATATGTCATTCAAATGTATGCGTCATTCTGGCTATCAGACTTACCATATGAAGTGTTACGTTGCCGACTGCGTCAAATAGAAGTCTTACAAGACATTTCTATTGGCGGATGAATATATGTCTACGAATACGCGTAGGCGTATGCAATTGAGTGTGCCGTCAGCATCTTTCAATGTCAATAGACCCTAGTCGTAATTTAAACGGTGTCTGGGAATATATTTAAAGACCGATTTTAGTCGATTCTCGAGCAAGCCCTGAAACGGAGTAACAACACGTTCCTGACAAAGCACTCCAGTCCGTTGCAAAATTCGATAATAACGAGGGCTTTCAATTTGCACCTTGTAAATTTTCGATCGTGTATTCCTAGACCACGATGCAGAAATCCAGATGTCAGGACATGGAGATTCAACTTAGAACAACGTTAGATTCGGAATATTATGACAGATTGTATTTGTTGCGTCTCTTTTCGATTTGCAAAAGTTAAATATCATGTACCGTTAGTAAGTTTTTTTTCTTTGCTTGATCAGCCTATTATCATCGTTTCGTACGTGCCAAATAATCAACATTTCAAAGTTCCTTTGCACCATTTAAACAGCGGCCTACGTTAATGACGGCCAAATACTGAGCTGGCCCGACGAGTAAATAATAGTCGCTGATTTATAACGTAGCTATATTAGTTCGATATATAGAACTATAACTATTGTGAGCGAGCTTTACTATAAGAACAGTTGGCAAAGATAGTAGATTCACAGTGAATAAACGAGACTCTGGCCCTTCAACTAGGTAAATAGAGCGTCAGATACGATCTACGAGCACAAGTTGAATGAAAAATGTGTTTCATCAGAGTCGAGATAGAAAAGCATACAATGTACAGGGGGTGCTTGATTGGAGTCGATGGGTAGGTAATACCTTTAGCACGTCGGTTTCCTTTCAAGACAAGATCGACGATCTTGCTTGACATACGTCGTCCTAGTTGCGACTATAATGCTGTTCGTTAATTACTGTAGCATAATTGTGACGAATAAATTTCAGACGAAGCTGGATGAGGCCTCGCTTAAAGTCAACGAGGACCCGATGATCAGTTGGGAATGACGCACCGCACAATTTAGGTAGGAATATAAGCCCCCTTAAACCGCGCGAGCAACAACAATTATACAATGAGCTAACAAATTCGCGTAAATAGAGACTTCCGACTGACCAGCTGACATCAAGCGAACAACCCGATCAAGGAAATTTTCCTTTATGTCAACTCTAACCTCCACAGAGCTACAGGGACCAGAGGATTTTTTGTCGCGCCACTCCTTTGCCTTCACTAGATCTGAGTCCTTATCATCACTTATTTAGAAGCAATGAAAATTTGTTGGCCGAACGGACGATTCTTGAAATGTGCACAGAAGACAAAATTGATCTATGTTTGCTCTAAAAATGCCCCAAATTTGATCACTATACAAAATCGTTTCGGAGTATCGCTAACGACACATTCTGTAGTGTGTATAAAAAGTTATTAGTTGCGAAGGAACACAAGTCACAACAATAATTAAGAGATTGCCACTGATCGCAATTGAACGACGAAGGATTTTGTACCCAAATCGTTCGGGTTCAAACTCTGCCTATTCGGCGCTTTGAAAGACAGCTGTTGACGATTAACGTTAAGTGTAAGTTAGCTTTGCTAAATACCAGATATACTAATCCCTTTAAAATTGTGAATCAACAGCTGCATCTCGGGAAAAGGGAGGGGCATGTGTCGGTAGAATGATAATCAAATGGGGATTTGCTGAACATACAATATTCTTGCCTATGCGAATAATTTGCCTTCGGCCTTCAAAAAGTATTAGCACATGTACTTCAAATTTTGCGGACTTATGCAAACGAAGCAGATGATCTAGGTTACTCAGCTACTTATTATCTGTTATCGGCAAAAGATGACCAAGTTCACACGTCGAACCGTATTACTGATAAATGTCGAAGGTCGATTTGCTGAAACGGACGAAGGCTCCTCAAACGGCGACCACAGATATCAGGTCTTATCATTGATGTGTCCATATAGCTTTAAAAAGGACTTCGTCTGCCATTGATAATTGATCACTTGCCAATAACATTACTATGACGTAAACGTAGCTGATGCTGATGGTCATATAATACCAACGGTCTTATTCGTAGTAAGATAGATCTATATGTACGTAGATGAAGCCCTTGAAATAATAGTTATTTAAATAACACTCCACATCAAAACTCCTTTAAATCAGTCCATGGAGAAACAAAACGGTTCAAAAGATCGCCTGTTGATCGACTAACTTGCTTAGTTTTCTTTGACAGCACGCACCACTTTTCTAGGCTCTGTATCAAATGGAATCATGCGATTGCGTCTGCTATATATAGGCTAGTCACAAGCTCGAGCCTCCTCTTAAAGCTAGTATCGCAAATATAAGGTTCAGCCGAGTAACTCCCTCGGAAAATGCCAACAAATCTAGTTTGATTTTTTTTGTCACCTGTTGCCCGCTAAACTAATTTAGATTGACAAATTATATACTTATGCAACATCTAAAGCAATTATGCTTATTTGCCAGACCTGGCTGAAGAGCAGAACTGCGCTCATGGTGCCTTATGCCGTTTGCCCTTGTTCTCTATCTCCTTTCATCCATTCTCCCCTCTGGGCGAAGTGAGCAAAAAAGCTAACATTGAAAAGAACGAAGGATAATCGCTATAGATAGGAAAAGGCGCTGCTGATTGAATAGGGACCAACAGTACGACCGCAACGAGGACGGCTGGAAGTGCTCGAAAATCGACCTGAATCAAAAGCGGACGTTGGTTTTTTCCGATTGTCAGGCCGTTTATAGTACGCTCGCGAACGTGGACCACCCGACGTAAGACGCATGGCCGAGATGGTGAATTGAATGAGGCATAGGGCCGAACGGGCACTAAAGGAGAGCTTTCCTCTGGAGAAAAGGCCTGCATGCTCGTTCAGCTTGAAAAGAGAGGGGTTACTTAGCAAAATTGGAGTTTTTTTTGCTACAATATTACCCGGCTCCACGTTCGTTACGCACAGCAATCATTCAACGCGAGGGGCGCTAAAAGTTCGAGTATTTGCACGCTTAAAAAGGTACAGTTGAGCTATGTTCTGGGGCGTGGCGATGGGCAGTAAGATCATAGTAATGAACAAGTTGACTATCAACTTAGAACAATTAAAAAAAATTACAAATCAAACGAGAATTAGATAGCTAACCCTAAACAAGCCAGTACATCAACTAATGCTGTAGTGAGCTATAACGGACATAGGGCAACATGTATGCTGATTTGTATTTCTGCAATAGTAGATAACTTAGTAGGCGCATTGTAGAGGTTGTTACGTTGTACACACGCTACCATATGTCACTATAGTTTGTTGCTATAAAGCCACTGTCGAACCTTGTTGTCTATCCCGAACAGCTCAACAGCCCACTCGGCTATGTTTACGAAAGGCAAAGTGGGAGATGGAGAGTGGACAGGAAAAAAACTTCTTCCAGATTTACCCTAGTTCCGCCGTTCATTATCTTTTTTTTTGGTTGGAAACAGTCGACGAACCATGTGAAATCACAGGTTCTTTGCCATTTTATCCATTTATTCCTAGACTTGGTTTCTTTCTGCCTCTTTTCAGACCTCGTTGTCGATCAAGTGAAGGCTTTAGCCAGCCGTGGAGCCTAGGAGCGGCTACAACCTCATCAATTCTGAGCCGTTGTGTTGAGCACCAGTTATTATCTGTAGTCCGATTGTTTAAGAATCCTCCGTCCGTCTTCCTATACACCGCCGAGCCCCTGGGGCCCTTTGTGCCTCATATTCAGCTGGTAAATGTTTTTCTTTTTTTTTTTTTTTAGATGAATAACAAATATATAGTGTGGTATATTTTCTAGAGACGAAGAACTGAAATTAACAGACGGAAAAAATAGGAACTGAGAAAAGTCACTAAAATGAGCGATACATACCATCAACTTTTATTACGGTGTAGCGCGTGAGAAAATTTCTAGGGAAGGCCTGCGAAGGACCAATTCAATTTTACTTGCGTCAGCAGGACTACTTATAGTCGCAATTTGATTCAAGAGATACTGGATGTTTTGTAAGCAATTTCCAAAAAGAAGAATTTGTTTTAGACATACAAATAAAAAAGGGTTTAGCAAGAAGGCAATTATTGCAGCTTCGCCTAATGAATAGTCTTTTCTTCGGCAATCGGTTTTTAGCACGAACGTTGGTTGCTCACGCGGGACTTCCTTATTAACTTATCCATAAAGGAGAAATGCCAAGCTTAAAGTTGTTACAGAAGCACATCTTCTCAAAACTGTGTCTTAAACAAAGAAATATTGATTCTGATGAGTTAAGCGTGTGAAAAAAAATGATTTAATAGAAATGAGAAGGACATCGTGGTTAACGAAATATTATCGGAATGAGCTGCTGTCACCCTTCGGCCCAGTGGTATTGAAATTCAGCCAAGCTAGACTTATTTTTTTTTCTTTAGCTGAGTTTGGCCTTCTCCAGGCATGTCATTTTCAGCATAGCGTGTTGTCCTTCCGAGTAAGCCCACCCATGAAAGATATCCAAAATCCTTGAATTAGTATATATATGTATATATACCGTAGTTAGTCGTATCACTAGGACAGATGAAGGTTTGTCAGAAAGTACTAGTGGTTATTGCTTGCGTTTTCCCTTTGATCGTTTTCAGTGGGTACAAGAAATCGAATACGGCTTGAATCTTGTATGCTCATCCTTAACTTACTATTAGTATTATTTGTTAGGTTTATAATGGTTTAATTATTACTTTGCGCTCAATAATTTTCTAATTAATAAAAATTTAATTTTTTACAACTTTTTTCCCATGTTTTTATTTTTCTCAACTATTTTTAGAATCGTTTTTATAATCTTTTATTGGTTTCATCTTATAAAACACCGAGCGTTTTGAGCAACGGTGCATTCGTCTTAAAGCTAGAACTAAACGGACAAAACGATAACAACATGCCGAAAAAGGAAAAAACAGGTTTTTAACAAAATGAAGAACGAAAACAAACAAAGGCCTCAACATTCTGAGATATATATAAAACACGATTTGTTTCCGGAAATCAGCCGTTGGATTGTTTTTAGGCATTAATAAAAACTGCTAAATACACGAATTAGAAATTGTGATTCTTCACTACCTAGAACGCGTCAATACCGACGGAAAACAAAAGACGTTCGTCCGTCTAGGGATACGTGTCCGGGTAAAATAATTATCAGCGCGGCCATGCTATTGGTCTTTGTAACGAAATACAAGATACGTACCTCTTACAATCCCCCAAGTAGAGATCACTTACATTGGCAGCGGATGGAGTATTCACGATACAGGGCAAATCAAACAATTTTGTCGTTACGGAAACATATTGAAGTATTCGGAAAAACAAGAGTTATTAGAATAATAAGTTAGAAATTAGCAGATCTTCAATTTTAAATCTTTTTCAGATAATTGTCGATGGGGAAGGTAAACATTCACGCTACTGATGATTGACATGTCCATATGGGCAGAGCACAGATCTCAGCCGTTCGATCCAATCGATCTCGTCAAATTGTCCGCACTAAAAAAGAACAACTATCGTAACTTTCTTAGTTTATCGTGATAGCGGGCATAGAGACAGGTCAAAACTAAAGTCAAAGGTAATACGATTGTTCGAAAAGTTGAAGATCCGTCAATCACTAGAATATTGCATTAGCGCCATTGCTTCTCGGAATTTTTCGAGGTACTCCTGTGAAAACAGGATAATAAGTAAATAATTTTAGTGGCTTGTCTATTTTTTCCAAAAAAAAAGTAACCATAATGTTCTAAATTTGAATTAAAAAAACCGTCTTCGTCCGTAATTGTAGGTAGACATACCTTCGGCCGTCAAATAGAATCGAAGGCAATTTTGCACTAATGAAAGTTTCATAAAACACCAATGCTCCAATCTGTACTCGCCGTTTGAAGATACTATCCGCAACGGCTTTTCTTTTTTTTTTTTTGCATCCAATCGGGCATTTTTATCAATCAGTGCTCATTTATGACAGTAATGGTCATTGATATAGGCTGTCGATATCACTATATCCTGGCTCCTTTTTTATCTGTTTGTGAGAACCCCAGAGTTTAGCACCAAAACAAGCCAGTCATAGAATGAATTCATTCGGCGCTACCTGCGGAACGGAGTTTGTGTCGAGTACACGCCAAACAGAGCGTGTATAATGGTAATGAAATTTTGAACTATTAGTTCAGAGCTTTTACCTTCTGATAAATAACATGTCATTTTAGAAGTTCACTAGCGGCTAGCTCACGCCCACAGCCCAGCTAGAAAAAAGTTTTAGCGAAAGTTCAATGAACATAACACGCTCGGAAGCAACGTAAAATACGACTTGCTTTATGAATAGTTAATGAGTAGGACCTATGAAATTTGCTTGTTGGAATGGACCTGTATAAAATAGTTGCCTGGAGTTAGATACTACGGTTGAGCGTCTCTTGACTATGGGTCGACTGTTCATAATGGCAGGTGCAATTTTGATATATGGCCTAACACGTAAAATAAGCATATCTAGATAAACTCATTGTTTTCGATAAAGCTTGTGCTCAACGATGTGTAATATCTAACGGGTGAGTAGAAGGTTGCTGCTGAATAGATGATCTTGGCAACAGCGTAGTAAATAACGTGTGTTCATGCTAAATTTGAGGTACACGTGGTGGTCTGGGTTCGAATCCGACAGTGAGCGCGCGTCGTTTCGCGGCGGGAGCCAGTTGTCTGGTGGAATGTATAAAGGCAGTATCAGACGTTTGGCTCGAAATGTTAAGCTACTGTCTAGCTAAATATAATAATAGAATTAACGGCGATTACGGGAAAATTTGAATGTCTAAATACTGGAATGGAATACGAACAGGTAAACAGCTAAAGCAGGTGCTGTCGAATCTCTTTCACGAAGCTTAGATAACAATTAGGTCTAGAAAGGTTACCTGAATTTCGAGCAATTACGCCTAGGTCAACTACTATTGCAAAAAAAATTTAATTTTTCGAGAGCTACATTATATATAGAAAAAATTGTCGGAACATCTCAAATACAAGGGCGTAAATTACAAGATCCAGGTGAAAAGACCACCTATTTCCTTACCGCTCCTTTCGCAGAGTTATGCAGTATGAATTCGTGTCAAGCAAGTATTACTTCTTTTGTCATTAGCAACTATTATCAATGACTTTTAAGACGATTACGTACCGCTGTTCATAAAGCTGCCCTGCTAGGAAATAAGTAGTGGGTGCCTCACCACGATAACTCAAGTCGTTTTTTGTAGCAGAACTCGATGCCTCAATGCCGGAATACACCCAATCTAGCTCACCATGGTCTTTGAAAAGCTCAAGATTTTTTTCTAAATACAAGAAAAAAAAAAAAAAAAACTCAGCACGATCGACGAAACAACAAAACCAGAATTAAGATCTGTCTTTGGGATTGAGTTTGAAACCTGTTTTGGCGGTTAGAAAAGATAATGCCATTTCGGACAGCTGAGACACGACCAGTTGGTGCTCTCAACGCGCAGATACATCAAACAATAACAACTGGATTTGTTGCTGACAATGGGGAAAATTAGTTATATGTATCTAATATTTTTTAACATTTGTCCTAGATCATTTAATTACTGATGCGTAAATGATCGTAATTTGTGTTGTTGGTTTCCGATCCCTTTCCTTATCTTAACAACGAATTGTCATAGACAAAAGTGCAGCTAGTACGTATATAGTTACGTATTACTTAGCCAAATACGGATAGGTGTATGAAATAACTTTGTCAGAGACGGAAAGCTTTTAAACATGAAGGTCGTTTATATGATACTCGATCCTCCTACACTGAACTACAGATTTTCTCAACCATGCCCGCTCTCAGTGTCTCCAGCGGAGTTTCCAATAGGCAAAACGCAATATCAACTACTTGCGTAACGACAGTCGAAAACAGAAGTTTATATATATCAATTTTTTTATTTTAGATTTTCTGCGCAACTACCATTACCTTATCATACTGTTTGCACCATACACAAGGCTCAATGAGCTCTCATAAGCTCACTGCAGATGTGCTTTTCATAGAAGCTTTTAGTCAGGGGAAAACCTTTACGTTCTAAGCTGCAACGTTAATTCTTCAGTGAGCAAAACGTACCTTTTTCAGTGAGCCAATCAACAAATTTTGGCAATAATAATTAACAATATGCATTAAAACTGAAACCATTATCATCAGTACCGATTACTTAAACTAAAGGTTAGACGTAACTCTATACGCAAAATCATTGTTTTGGCTTAGAACCAGCCTGAATACAATGAAACCTAGGCGGGCAGTCTTCTCTCTGTGACTTGAGTTGAATTACACACAAAAACAAAAAAAAGTACGAGCCTTCACCGCACAACTACCCATTCGCTAGTAAAAGTTACGAAGTTCAAACAAACTACATTTATGGCTAAGGATATTTCATGAGCGCAACAATAGTATTATATGGTTCCAAACAAGTTACCTGTTATTGTCCAACTTATTTATTTCACTTCTGCTTTGTTGATCCTCTTGCTATCATCCACTTCCGCTGCGCGTAGTATCTGCCATCCGTCTTAACACGTTAGCTTGACTATGTCTTGAAATCGTTGGGATCTCTTCGTTTAATAGAAGTTTGTTTTTTTTTCCTACGACAGCACACTGTAACTATTGAAATCAAGGAACCCACGGAAAATTTACACTCCGACCTTTGTCTTCTGCTAAATTGCTCTTTTCGACCGCACAATGGAATGTAAGTAAGTAAATGAGGAACTCCGGAAGCGTCACTAGCCAAAGGAAAAGATTTTTCGGTTGGGACTCACGCGGGGAATGGCAGGAAAATAGCTAGCGGAGACGGGAACTGTGCGTATAGAAGGAGAGAGGCCAGAAAAATCAAAACGACCACATCGAGCATTACGCCCGAACGTGGATGTCGACTTAAATCGTGGGAGAGACTCGTACAGCGTGCCCTTTGCCTCAAGCCGTTTAGGACGAAGGCTCTCGTCTTCCTTCTCCTAATTTCGTGCAGCAGCTTTCGTGCAAATCAACAATTCGCTTCGACGCTGAGTTCATCGCTGGTGAACATGGGCGCTGATGACCTATAAAGTTAGTCTTCTTACGCTGGCCATATTCTATTGCAGTCTGTTACGCAGAAGACTGGGTTACTTCGACATCTTCAAACTATGCGCAAGCTCTTTTATTCCGAGAGTTTTGCACTCAGTCTTCTCGTGCCCGTTCCGTTTTTGTGAAACTTATTTTTTTTTTTGCTAAAATAAACAAGAAAACAAACGTAAATTCAAGGAGTAAACAACTGATGTGTTTATTGGATGTGGCACGAGGGCAGGAAACACTCTGCTGTAACTGCCATTGCGAACAATGAATAGTTCAACTCTGAGAGGTCGTACGCTAAAAGTAGCCCGATTTTGGCATATCTTACGCAGGGAAGACCCTTAAGGGCGTGCATTTAAAGTAAGCAAGATCGATCGGTGAGACTAAGTCCAAGTGCTGACGATGTTAAAATCATTAAAAAATAACCAGTAATAGAGATATATTTATATTTTTCCAACGATAGATTGAAGTCAGCAACAAACAATCAAGCTGATTCAGGCGCGCTTTTAAATTATAAGTTAATGCAGTGACTTAATGAAATTTGTTCAATCGAGGGAATAGCTGTAGCTTGTATATATATATATTATATATTTTAGTTAGCTAGTTTTGTCTATAAATGCAGGGTTAATTAGACCGGATGTATCTTAACAATAAAGCAGGTCAGGATTTGCTCATTTTTTATTCATTTATAATTTGCCATTATTTTCAATCGAGCTTTAGAGAAAAGCGACGTCTTAGAATAGATGAGCGCACCAACGGGAAAGCTAAATAAAAACGAGCTTACTTTTGCAATGTTAAGGTGTCCGTGATAGCCTCCCAAATATTGGACGTGAAACACTAAAATCGTTACAAAAACGTTACGTGACGGGTTGAAAAACAGCCAAGGTGAGACCATACACTTTACGCATTTGTAACGTGCTCTTTTTAAACGTACGATGTTGCCTCGAATTCTGCACGTGCTTTAGCTCGTTGGCAACTGGATAATATTGCCTTTTTTGCCGGCTTGTATTGTCTTTCCGCGATTCGTGTGGATTGGCAGTTATTGCTAATTACACGAGCTGCCCCTTAGGCAGAAATTTTCTAATCTATTCAGCCAAGGAAGTACTAATTAGAACTGATAATGTGTAGCATAGAATATATATATATATATATATATATATATATAGTGAAAGGATGTTTTATGAATTAGATTACCTTTCTTTAATAACAATAATAGCAATAATAATGATGAGTATGGTTCGCACATCGCACGTTGATGCCAAGAAACGATTTTTTTTTATATAGATGTTGTATACAACAGCTAATTCCCTTTGTTTTTCCAACCTGAGGCAAAAATAGCTTCATAAAAACGGATGTTTACGAGGTTTAATAATATTTCCGCATTTTTACAAGCCAGCACGAACCGCACACTATGAAACTGGCAAGCAGTTTTAAAAGACCTTTAATACCAGTGAGCCGGAATCAAGACTTTACCCGACCATGCATTATACATACGTTTATGTTCATAGAACTTTTGCCTGCCTCACACCCTGAGTAGGTTAGGACATCATAGTAGAATTTGTCGGATACGGCATTTTTATCCGTATATTTCGAGAGACGACGCATAAAAACCTCAATTACATGGAAAATGCACATCGATAAAAACACGAGACGGAGGCGAGGTGGATTTACGAAAAGCCCTAACGACCAATCCAGAACTTAAACACTAAAGATTACATAGCGGAATGACGGTGGCTTTTGAGAGTTTCACACATACGCTCCATCGAATAGGATAGGAACTCGCGATATGTCAAATATTCCGCGCAATCGTATACGGACTGGGAATCAGAAAGGATTTTTGTAAATGATCTTGATGCCAGCACTCCGTAGCTAGCAAGTATGCGCTCACTGTACACTAGTTGGCTTTCTGACCCCTGTTTATTACTTACAGGACATCAGGGAAAACGTGTTCATGGTAAACGAGCACATTACGATCGCGCTCGGTCTTGGCGGCCGAGTCCTGGCAGGCGGGTTAGGATTCCAGGACGTCCACATAGTCGCGACCTGTCACCACATCGACGGTAAACGAATAACGTTCATGGGCGGCTTTCACTGCTGTACGGTACTTTCGTCTGTGGCCAACTTTCACTCAATAAGTGAGCAGGACGCCATTCATATAGACCTAGGAACACCCAGTGCATTAAATTATGCTCAACTACATTAAGCAAACGCGGCCCACTACGAAATAGGAAGGGGATGACGTGCCTATTTTTTCAGAGACCTTTAAAGCAAATATGTACAACCGACTACATGGAACATCGACGACAGCAACACGAACCACGCTCCAAGGGCAGGCAGCGGATATGGAAACGAATAATTTTATTTCGAAAAATACAAAGGCCTTAAGAGACAGAACGTGGCCTTAGATAGATAACCTAATTGCTTAGTTTCCAATACTGCCAACATTAATACACGCATTATCAGCATAGCATCGACAGATGCATGCTAACTGTCATAATATTTAAAGGCACCGACAAACGCAGCCAAGTACTTGATCGATGACTTTCCATCTTCATCTGTGACTTGTCCTTGATTTCCGTAGGAAGAGATCACATAGACCCTAATTTACGTCAAGTCGCATCCGTTCGAGAATTTCATAGCGAAACAAATAGCAAAAACATAGCATTGTATACTATATTTTTATCCTTGTACAGCGTATCCCTATAATAATAGTCACTCATATCCGTGATTTTATCTATATTCTTAACTGCCAACGAGGTCGAAGGGTAAATGTTATGACACTAAGTTTAGGTTTAGTGATCATCTCTGCTGGAAGCCATCTTTTATTTATCCTTCAACGACAGTAAGCGAATTACAATGTCTCAGTAAGGATTGGCCACGCACATTAATAAGATGAATGCTCGTTCGTCTTTGGGCGTTTTGGGACCAGTTGGGCGTTTCGCTGTCCCATTACTTATACATAGTAATGTATGTCCTATTACAAGCAGAGAGCCTTGACTGAACGTAGGTTTCAAACTATTTGATGTAGGCTAATCCTATTCAAAGAGCATATCGAATAAAAGCGTAATGATGTTTTACTTAGTAAAACATTTCCTTCCCCCGAAAATTCTGTCAGTTTACTAAATATGTCCTGCTCCGTGACTTAAGGTTGAAACTAATTTCTATTAAACCTGAACTATATATATATTACATGTAAAAATAGAGTTCCTATCTCCAATGGCGATAGTAAACAGTTAGGCCGTAGAAATTTTTCCTTCTTTTGGCTTCAAGTCACATTATTCAACTGATTTACCTCTTACATTGATATCACAGCCAGTCAGTTTGATCAGTCTTCTTTATTTAGCGAACGTCATCGTTCATTCATGTTTAGTGAACGTGGTAACCACTACCCTTAATGGATAATAGTATTACCGTTTGTTCGTTTAATAAACTACCACTCGAATGCGCGAACACAGCTGGCAAGGTAAAATGAACCTATGTACGGAAAAAAGGTGGTGTATACGCTTTGCCAAATATCTTTGAAACGTACCTTTTTTTTTTTCAATACAGGTCCTTTCTTTTTCCTGTCTTCCGGCCTCCGACACAGCACAGCACGTTCTTGTACGGTCGTACTTGTCCTTTGAGGTATTCCGTCACGACAGTTACGCGCCAGCGATACTACTATAAACGGTCGACAAGAATCTTCCAGAAGATGAACAGGCCAAAACTACACTCGCCCGCTCCCTAGCGATATGTAGTTTCCATTGGGTGGCCCCTATATAGGTTCTCTCTTCTTTCGGATTCTTCTTCTAGCATCGAGCAAGCGAAATCGCTATTCTACTGAGACCATCTACAATTTTTCAACAGCAACAATGCTTCCTTGGCAGGCTCGTAGCGAAGGGGCTCCCTGGTTCATTTTGGCATGGCTGTATCTACTATCATGACTCCAGAAAGGGACACGAATCTCGATAATCTAAGAGATTGCATGGTCTAATGCCGGGCACTGCCCTTTGTCTGATACGTTCTGGCGGAGTAGAGCGATCATGTGCTTGCCATTCCGTTTAATGATATACGACGACAACGATTTTTTACAATTTTTTTTACGTGTGCGAGATCGTTCCGTTGATGACTTGCAGTCTTTACATGCACATCTGTGATAACCACTGGCCCGACAACGGCGTCGAGTCACGATTCGGCCTACTCAATATTTTCTCGGTTTTCATATATTGTATGTAGAATGTATCGTAGGTCTTGGGGTAAAGGGAGCCACTAGCTGTGCCGCACGGACTCTACCGCATCGATAAAATAACTGTCGTTGATTGAGACGATGTGCATATAGCTAATATTTACAGAGGCTTTAGGTGAGGCTATTTAAAGGAGACTGGTGGAAATACAGACCAATTGTCGACGGATTGCTAATCACAAAATGATCATTGTTCTGTCAACAATTCGAAGTATAGCATTTGGAAGAGTACCCCAAAACTTCTCAGCTAAGGGGCCAAGTGGCAACCGTGGTAACTAGCATAGCTTATTTAGGAAAAAACAATGTTTTAGCAGCTGTGAAAAATGAAATCTACAGACCCGGTCAGTCCCAGTTAATAGTCCAGAGTTAGTAAATATACATACGAAAAATACGTTGTATTTCAATGCTAGAAAGTAGAAAAAAATTAAACCACAAGAGCAGAGAAAGGAATTCTAAAAAGCTGTCGAAGGTGTTTTAGCTATTAGGCCAGAGCTGCAGCATATGGGGCCATATGAGGCCTATCCTGCATCCAATGTCGACAAATAACAATCCGAAATAGGAAAAAGGCAGCTCACTGCTGTGCCGATTTGTCACTTGTCCTTTCTATTTCAATTTTAAACTAGGCCAAAATATCGAAACTCTCGACTAACAAGCTTGCATTTAATCTTCTATTCTTCTAATTCTAAAATTTATATTTCCTCTGTTTGACTGATTTCTGTCTCTCATCTTTCCCTATACCGATTGTTGTTGCGTAAGTATACCAGAACACGCATGTTTAATTATTATTATGTTTAATTATTATGTTTAATTATTGCAAAATTACAATTGATCATGAAATTTACATACTAACTTTATAGGTTTTTTTCAATAAATGCTAGAGGTATTTATTTATAGTGCTTTCTCGCCTCGAATTATTAATGTTAAATAAAGCGCTTCTATAATATTACCATAAAAATATAATTAATAACTAAAAATAAAAATCCATAAAAGTAGCATGTACGATATAACATATCAGAACATCAAAGGTAACACCTGAATTGCCGTCTCGATAGACTCAACAATTTACCATATTCGTATTACACTTGGGGCAGCAATCACTACAGCAGCCCCGTAAGCAAGAGCACTGGGGGACACCCATCTGCCAGATGATATTTATCCCAATTTTCCCTAATATCCTGCCTATCCTAATACAACACTTAGGCTTTGTTAAGCTCAATGAAAGCATGTACCTATACAGAGTTTGTCGTGGAAACAGCGGCCTGCTTCAAGATGCAACAAGGTGACAACCTATCCGGTTTGGCCCATTCCGACCGCTGTTTTCAAACGCTTTGCGTTAATAAATAAATTCGGAGAAGCGCTGCTCCCATTTTCTGAGACACTCGAAGAAAATGTCGGTTTCCGCATGCGTAAAGCGAGATCTCAGTTCTTTAACGGGCAGCGGAACGTCAGCAAACAGGTGGACTGGTTGATTCGCTGGTGTACGATGAAAATTCGAAGAACGTTCTGAAGAAGAGTTGTTAAGCGATTGAAAAAAAAATTTAATTTCTTACTGTAAGGTTCTTTCACATTTTATATATGTACATGTACGTCGCTACAGGCGTCGTTTTGAGGTTTGGTCGTGAGGGAAAGCTCATGTGAAGCTTTAATGGAGCATAATTTATGACATCCAATGGAAAACAAGACCGTTAAAGATTCGGTGGAAAATCTGCGAAAAAAAAAATCCGTGGCAAACGTAAGAGGATCAGAATAGTTTAAAACTAGGCTGGTCTTTGGTAACGAACAGCAATGCTGTCCTTTTTTTTTTTTCTTTTTCCCGTGCCATCTTTCTGCTAGGTCAAGCAAATCCATGTATATAAGCTGTACAAGGATTATTTGCGTGCTATGGCCAAATCTAAAAGACGCAACTTTGCCTAAATGGGCAAATTTGAGCTGCTAGTTATTCGTTAGTGACCTCAATGCTTCTGTGCGATATGTGTAATACCGTTTTTATCATCATGATCAACAACATCATCGCCGCATAAAAACCGACAGCTCACGTCCGTGACAACAGCACGTACGAGATGATTCTGGTCTCCGACGTATACTGAGCGTGCCAGTGGTCGTCGTCGTCCCAGTCTCGTGTGATTCTTGGTGTAATACTCCACAAACCGGAGCTATCTAAAACCAAGACCGGACAAAATTGTATTGAAGGTGTCAGAAGAAGATGAATGATTAAATCTATAGTTCGCTAACAGCTCACGTTGCGAAAATGTCAGCGTTCTTGACTTGCGCCATTTCAGGGTAGGAGCAGACAATGCTGCAGGTAACTCTTCCTTGAAATGATATCCAGGCTGAGCATGATACGCTTTTTTCCTGCTCCTCTGACATCCATGCCCTCAATTGTTGTCAACAACTCCTACGTGTACAAAAACACTACGATAAGATTTGCAGCTTGTCCAACTCAGACTTAATAGTCTCTCTCAATAACTACGTGAAAACACTCCACGTGACTTGTCCTTGTTTGCTAGATCGAGGACACCTTTCTTATCTGAGTTATAGCAGCTCGTTGACACACAGGACTTTAAGCTTTACATAGACTGGGCGCAAAGTCGATTACTGAATTCGGGGTTAACAAACTAACTGCGATGGCAAACGGACGTACCGGGCTTTTCTTTGTATTACAGATATTGTATTATTAGTATTGCAGATCAGGACACTTGTTCTCCTAGCTTCTTTGACATACATACCGGTCAACCGGAATAGCGGATCTCTGACGGCACGCATGATCATGCATATACTGGAACAAACAGCTCACCCGACGATCTCGCACCTCTTGCTCATGCCTATTTTGTATGCATCCAGTTCTGTCGGCGTAGCAACATCGCATGTCCTGTTAACGGCCAAAGGTCAGATATGGAAGGTGCGCTGGGCGGGACGACCAACAGCCCCTGACACATTGAAAAAGTGATCGTAGACAAGATACAAGAAATGGAAAGCGTTCGTGCGGACAAACTGATTTCTACGATGTTATTGCTGAAAAGACAGGGTTCTTCCGAATGTCATTGAATGCACAAATAACCAGAATAACGTCACATCGATATCGTACAGGATCAAATTGTAACAAACGAACCTAGTCCAAGATGACACTAAAGCGTAAATATCGTGATTACGACTTGAAAAAGATGCATAGGATCCAATATGAGACGCTGATAAGTCGTAGTTTTTAGCAATACGCGAATCGGTACAAGTTAAACAGTGATCCAACACGAACGGCATTGAGTTTCCAGAGTTAACAAAAAGGCGCACCTCATTCAAAGGCTCTCGGTCAGCCACACAATTTAAGGGAAGATAAGTTCCACGGAAACTAACATATAAATTTCGTATGTGTTTCTAACCCGCATTGCCGTTTGCAGGTTTCTGCCGTTTATAATCCTGGATGTTTATTGTGCTCTGCTAGTTTGCTATATACGGTTATTGGCTGAGAATAGCAGCTAGAGCTAGGGCTCATCGAGTTTACTAGCTGGGGCGCTCGCGAAAACTTCTAAGTTCCAAGTTCTCCACGGCGAATTATTGTTTGCGTCAAACTGAGTTACAATTAGCATTATAGTAATTAGTAATTATTTTTTTAACCAATCAGAAAAATTAATAGGGTCGAACTTATATTATTACAATCAGATTTTTGTTAGAAAATTTGTTAAAAAATGAGTAAAATTAGCTAGTCGATTATTTATGACGTTCTTAGATGTAGTATCCATATAATACTACGTTTAAAATGAAAAACATAATAGTTATAATGTCGCTCAAACAAGCTTGTCCGTCTTTCACTTGTTTGGCTGCTGAACTATGATTGATAGTAGCGTATGCCAACGCGACCGTGTCGTTTTCAGTCCATGTATTATAGAGCCCTCTATCAGTTTTTTTCCTGCAGCTCACGCTCAGCGGGAGATTAGCATCACGTACAGGACGTGATGCTAATTTCCCGTTAAGTATATTGAGCTGTGACATTGTATTGCAGGCCTGTTGTAAGCGTCACTGTTACTGCGATACCAGCGTTAGGTCCGCAACGATATGCATCGCCTTACGTTTGTATTTTGAAAAATATTGACCTAGGTAATCAAGTACATCGCCAATACAGGTTCTCATACCCAAACGTAACAACAGAAGCCTGCTTTGCTACGGGCAGAGACAGGTAGAAAAACGACTAGCGCCGGTTGCGCCTCTGCGCCTAACTAATGAGATAGTTCTGTTCCTCTGACCCGTGCTTCGACGTGTGCCAAGGGTGCAGCAGACACTCAGCTTGGGATATCTGACAGTTGAGAAACGGGCAACAAAAGCCCTCGCGCTATAGCTTTAATCGAAGCAAAAAAATTGTATAATAATACATCAGGGCTTCATTGAGAGACTGAATGCAATAATCAGATTAGAGATAAGATGTGACATGTGGAATCCACACAGCCAATGTAAAACGCAACGTATATGATGAATATTAGGATGGTGGATCCCGTAACGTGTTCTTCATAAGCTTCGAGCGTTCATTATTTACCAGTTATTGAGTTGAAAAAAAAAAAGTTTCGATAACTCTAAACAAACTTTATTTGCTACTTATTTCGTCACTTTCGTTAAAGCCAGATTTAGATATGCTAGATTTTCATTTTTGTAGACTATGATCTCTGCATCACTAATGCGCATTGAGACGTTCCCCGAAAGTGATTTTGGGTAACACGGTATTTTCTCTATTAGACCCACGAAAACAACACTTAGCGTTGCGGACCGTCTTAAGGATATTAATGATGGCCGTCCTAATAAATTTCGATATTTTAATAAACTGTCGGCAGACATACATTAGTCTACAAGTTCTCTGCTTATATGTACCCCCTTTTCGATAGTTAGTATTAAATTAAAATTAAAACACAATCTGGAATCCCCCGTCTGACCGAGGTGGTTCCATTAGGGTGAAGTGCAAATTGAAAACCGATAGAATGAAAAAACGATATCTTTTTCGGGGGGGGGGGGGGGGGGGGCACGGTAGATTTGGATCCGCATGCTCGAAGCGTTACCTAGCGCCCGTGAGAGAAAGAATAAATTGCTCACAGATAGAAAATCTTCATTGAGGTTATTAAAAGAGGAATCGCAGCGTTAAGGTAATCAACTTATTTGGAAATGAAATAAATCAGATATAAAATCCATTAAGTGACAGCAAAGGTAGCTATGGTATTTTTGTATGAATGGGTAACAATTAAGCAACAATTTTATGTGCATTATGAGTCTTGCCGCACATAACTGTACGCTGTTCCTTTAATCTAAAATAAATCATCACTAATGAAGTAAAAGCTTATGTTAAACTTGTCCTGAAAAGGATCACATCTTTCCGTTTACATGTAGCAGGTAGCTTGCGTTAGTTATAGGGTTTTCGGTCCTGAATGCAAGAACTACACCAAATTATGCTCTAATTCGAAACATTTACTAGGTCCACTATGTTTGTTATAGAAATTTTCCATGTGCAATATGTTCCTGCGCATAGTCCTAATTCTATTCTTTTTATCGGTATAAGTACCATTTTGCCATTCTCAGGAGATCCTCAATCAATTCACCAGCTTGAAAGCTTTCATTATGTAGCAGGGCTGCTGTTTTCCTGTCTTGCCTGAGTTACCCAGGAGACCTGATCCTTCTAGTGTACTGAACGATATTATTTCAGTAGTGCTGTTCGAGCTGTTCCTTATGAACCTCGAACTCCTCGGGCTAGTGTCTCTAGGGTCTTGGCCTTCAGCAATAACAATAGAGGAATGAGAAAAAAGACGGATAAGTCATTCGGCTACCTTAGGTAACAGCCTAATCTTTAAGTTTTGCCTTCTACCTACTCTTTGCAGTAGACTTAGTAGATATAGTAGAAAGTGGCCGTCTACATTTGCCCAAACATGTAATCAGTGAGGCAGCAGAAACGGACAGCAACATCTCATAATTGTTCAAAACTTTCCTTGTCCATCCTTCGTACTTGTCCTCTTATCGTCTACTCTACGCAACACATTTTTGAAACTTACGCATATCATAATCGAAGTATCAAAAAAAAAAAAAAAAAACATTTTCTGAGCGTTTTTGTCATACGTCATAGGTCAAGTTTCGTCGAGCCTTTCGTCATATTTTGGCACCTTCTCACACGGAGTCTGGGAACGGCGATTGCGAATCAACGCATAGTTTTATGCGGATTTAATTAAACCCTGGGTTGTCCAGGGTTTATAGAAAATTTTGAGTTTTGGATATTCCATTCGTCCGAGCTGTGACTAGTATCTTACCTACGTAACACATTTTGTCTTTTCATAGCAGTATTGTAAATTTGATTGTAATTTTCTTTGTTATATGTTATAATGAACTGGGGGATCTCAGGGAGTTGTCTGATGGAACCACGCGGGTACTGTATTTACTTGTGTTTAAGTAAAGATACGTATAAAGGAAAAGCCTTTGCGTTTAATTCGTTCCTGGTAGATTAGCGTTATCAATCATGTACCATTATTAGCCAGTAAAAGAAGGCGTTTCGTTCTGACGCCATAACATAAGGCGATAAGAATACAATGCCAGTTCTCGAGACTGAATGACTGGCTCGTCTTCTTGGGTCACCCACTGGTTAGATTGGACGGTTTAGCATCGCCATAAAAGCCATGAAGACTATTTTAGTTATGTGTCTTTTTTTGTTAAACGCATTATCAGGTCTGATAACTGACTTAGATAACTTTAAATTATAATATGAAAGAGAATAAAACGTATTTAAGTTTTGCCAATGCTTAATTTATTTGTGAGTGATAGTCGTATAAGGTAACGCTCACTTCAAATCATGTTACGTATGATTTTTTGGTGGTGAAATTGCCACGATTTGAAGCAGGACTTTTCCCAGGCCGATAGCGTTTATCACTCGAAAAGGGCTCCTAGTTTGGGCAATATCTTTTCGTTTTGTGTCTAGGTTCTTATTCGTTTTTCCTGAAAATAAAAGGTGTTTGTCTCCTTTTTGCCTTAGTTTGACCTGAAAAACAGATTCATCTGTCAACGCTCGCCAAAGAAAAGCTGAAAATTTTTTTTCAGAAATGCTACTGGTAATTGCTATTATGCGTTCCTTTTCTAACGACTTGAGAAATTAACTCGTCGAAGGCCTACTCCGTATTCTCAAAAATCACGCAAAACAAAGCTATTCCTTTGACAAATCTTTCTGATAATTATAGTTGGTTAAATTTAACACCGTTTACTCACGGGACCGCCGTGATAGAACATCGTACTGCCCTGACACGCCCATCATCAGCTTGAAGGCTATTAATGAAGGGAATAGCCAAAGTATGTTGATGCTTATGTTTATGCTGCTATACATGGACAAAACCCTCCACTCTCCCTGAAAATCCTTCCATTGTTACCAGTAGGGGTATAAAATAATCAATACCAATGGAACTGACTACTTTTGAACATCGCAATCGATCCCAGGCCAAGTCTTTTGTATATATACACTTTAGTAACAGTTTTCTCCATATCGCAGCGACTTGAAGCTCTTGTTTTTGTAGAGGGTGATTTTATACTCCTAGATAATCTCGTAGAGGTATCGAAGGTAGTTTATTAATGCTAAGAGTTACACTCTTGGTTTATCCCGTACCCTATATTTTGGTAGCAGATTTTAGGTCTATAAAAAGCATATTACATTCATTTTTATTTTATTAGTATTTTGTAGATATCGAAAATAAAGAGAGCACTGATTGTGCTAGGGACCGCTCTTACAGAATCAGCGCACTCTACAAACTCTGTTCTTTGCAATCGTTATCGAAGCATGGCTGGAAATGTCTTTCAGTACCTGTTTTTCGGTTCACATCTGTATTATAATTAAAGACTCTGCTACATGTGCTCAGCTCATTCACTTCTTGATTACCTCTTTATGGTTGAAACATTTCTTCGAGCTGATCTTGTTCTAACAGCCATATATGTTTTTATGTCCTTTTTGTGCTGTAGAGGGTTTATTTCTATAGATAAATACATAAGGTACCTATATTGTGTTGTTCAAATCCGACTATATAGGTCTATCGCCAGGGGGCATTTCATAAAAATAAACTTTAGCTAACTCGATATCAAGGCATATGACTTTGATAGTTGCCTGCCAAGGTGTCTCAGACTTAAACCTAAATTAAGGCCAGTATATTTTCTTTTGTTTTTCTAATTTCTTACTCATCCAGTTCTGTGCGATCCTTAATTGTGTGAGCTCCCTCTTTACCTGTAAAAAGTCAACCTTGCATGTTCGATGTCTACACAGTATTTATGAGGCACGGTAACGGGGATACTGCGATTAGGCCAAAATGTTCTGAGCCTGCCAACTTCACGGCAATGTAATTAGACAAGCTGCATCCCAGATGCTACGGTCTGGCCCCTTCTAATATGTCTAAGCCTACTCTTGAAATAAACAGTACGTGTTCTTCCGAACTGTGTAAGAACTTACTACCTCCCCTTACCTTATAACTTACATCTTTTTAGGCTTGGTGGCAGCTGGGGGCCCTTCGCTTGATAGCAGTTTATTCGCAGTGCCGGCTTGTGCATTTCTCATCATAAGACAGTTCTGTTGGGTGCTTTTTAGTGTATTTTATATATATCAATGAAACAGCTGGTCACCTTCTAGTGCTTAATGATCGAAACGCACTGGCCACTTAAATCATGCCAGGACTATACGCATACGAAAAACTCCTTTGTTTTTCTCCTTCAAGAACATTGCTTCAGCGGTGTCCCCTTTTTAAGGGTTATTTGCAACGTAATAAATTTCATTGTTTTCAATTTTTGTGTACATTTCCCCTAGACACTGTTGGGCTTCCGCGCAATCGTTCGGAAGACCCGTGTCAACAAGTCCAAACTTGGAATAGTCCGCACCACAGCCAATCTCCACAATGAGTAATAGGGTTTCAAATACTGCTATGCACTTTTCCTAAGCCTCGTGTCAGTCATATTAACATGGGTAGTGTTTAGATCTCCTATGATAGGATATGATTTTATTTTACAATGAAATGACACACATTCGGGATTTACAGCCGTCTTTCGGTGTACTAAAAGATAGACACTTATCAGAGCTCTTCGAACTACCGAGTTCAGACGAACTCTAGGTCTGCGCTTCACACGCGATTATCTGGTCAGCGTCAGCGTACACTGCATGCGTACATTCTTTAAAGTCTGATTTTGAAATTGGGTTATAGCAAACAACGTCGCTGAAACAAAATTCATCGTTCGCGGGAAACTAATTCATGAGACACGAGTTAAAAAAAGAGCATTGCTCCAGGCTGCATTGTTGTTTTAGCACGAGCCTGCATCATAGTTAAGCTCCGACGTTGAAAACATGAAGTCCGTAAAGTTATTTTACCCCAGATCGTTATAATTGAAGAGATCTGTAGTTCATGGCAATACGAACACGTTACGTAATAACCGTCAGCTCAGGTATAATATCAATTAATATATTTTATGTATATATATTAGTTCATTTCGTACGCCCATCTTTGGATTTCTTGCTCACGACTAGAAATTTTGTACAGCCACATAAATCAAATATAACAGATGCGACCATTTGAACTTTGACTACTTTCAAATGCGTGGCCCAGTTTTAGCCTTATTTAATTCGACCTTAACTAAACGACTGGGCATTCCTCTAAATGCAGTAATAGATAGTTGCACGACTGCACCTGATAATTCTGTGAGGAGGCTCTAGCTATCCTGTGACAGGCAGGCCCAGAGAAGGGTCCTGGTAAGGTAGGTGGCCGTTACACCAAGCACAGCTGGTTACGAATACTCATAAGTAAACAGTTATTGGTTGGTATTGGACAAAGCCCCAATTACGTCACGGATTGCTTTGTTGGCTAATGTTTACAATAAATGAGCCCTATGCTTGCCTCACGGGTTTAATCCGCGGCTAGCGGGCAATATGTACCACGGCCGAAAGAAACTAAGGCTGCTGGATACCTTAGCCCGGCCTGTCATGAGGACAAAAAACACGTCGCTATTATAGCATTTTATGGCAGCATTTCCTTCACATTACTCTTCCGTTAAATTAGATTAAATTACAATCGAACATTTAGCGCTACTGTACGATATAATAAAATATACTTATTATATTATTGCAGATTTATCTAAGTCATCTAACTAATGAGAAGTCTTTACCAAAGTGGTGATGCTACTGATCACTGGTTTAACAGCCCAAGCATTTCTCTGAGAATCAGAGTTTCTCGTAACTAAGCGAAAAGAGTCTTATAGGCAACACTGTGGTCTAGACCTCCTTCATTTTACCTATGTCGTGTTTTATTTCTATCGATTGTTCTATATGAGAAGCTGATGGTTCTTGTATAGTCGTCTATTAGGAAAGGTATCGAACATAGACGTTTGAAACTACTTCTAGTTTAACTACGATTATGCCATTTGATGCTGCTATTCTATGGCTGCCAGAGCATCATGAAATACTTTGGTTAGAAACTTATAAACTGCTAACGATTTTGTCAGCTATACTGATTTCCTCGAGCACGTGTTATACTTCAGCCAGCGGTTTTTATCTAGATGAGAAAACTTTTCTAAAAAATTAAGGATTATATGGTCCCTTAATTCAGACACACACACACACACACATATATATGCTTAACACCTCGGTTGTAGTTAGAATTGTTCAGTAATTCTTATTAAATCTGTCGTTAACTACAAATCTCTTACACCAGTTACGTGTGCTTTTGCAGAAGCATCATTTTATAGTATTATGTAGGAACTAAATTGGTTTTTCATTAGGCCGCATAAAATGCACTTTTCTTCCGTTTATGTGCTTATCTGCGCATGCTCTGTCCATCATGAAGTTATGAGATCATTTACACCCTGTAAATATATTGCTGATAAGGGAATTAGACGCGTGCATTTATTCATAGTGGCTTCCTTTGTCACATCCTTCAAGCTATATTGCAATGACTAGAGCTTACGAGGCTTCTATCGGGCCGACATAGAAGCACACAATGGGCAATAAGCCATGAACGCAGACATTTACTATTTTGCCCCTAGCACATAAACACAGCGTAGATATAAAACTTGACGAGTATATGGTGAGGCATTGTACTGGTTTGGTAGACTTGTTCTCCCACGTTTTCTTATATCGGTTCTTATTTTTTGTTACTTGCTTGCTTAACCTCTGCCCAATTCGAACGTGTAGCTCCGTTTCCCCTCTTTTCGGTAAGTTCTTTTTCAAGGTTGCTCTCGTAGTCAAAGCCAATTCTTTATCACGCACTGGTCATGTTCCGTTATGGTAAAATGATTAAAGCTATGCTTTTTTTACATTTACCCATGTGCCTAACTCTTCTAGTCTGAATGACTCAGATGCACGTTTCATCCAAACTTCGTTAAAAAAATTACTTATAAAGAATAATGCATCGAGTTATTATTTGTATTATTCCTACAAATAAACGCGAGACCCTATAGAGGAATCTTTTACTTACTGTATATTTTTAGCACCATATGCTGTATGTGGGTAGACTTGTTTTCTGGATGTTTGCACATATGTAAGTGACTGGTAGATTTGGTAGTATATATATTCTAAAAGTCTCTAGATGGTTGAACAGTCTCCGAAGGGATACATTTGTTAAAATGGTAAAAAATCAGGCTAACTATTGCAGTAAAAAGCGAAAAAAGTATGCCACACATTTGTGACAGACTCATCCTCATACGCACCCAACAACGTATTCTGATAATGGTTAGCAAACCCATTTGAATAACTTCAATAGTCACTCTTCTAACCATTACATCTTAGAGATATACTAACGCGACGGAATTAGCAAAAAAACTATAGAAATTATCGGGGAGGTTTTAAAACCCCAGTACAATTAAATTTTCCCTTATTACAACGACTCGTATGCCTTCTGCCGCTTTAACGGACATGAAATTAAGATTCTTTGAGTGTCCAGAGACTTGGGCCAGAGTCCGCGGTTCTGTATATATACGAATCAACCTATATATATATATAGGATTCGTTTGAATTGGAAAACAATTTGGCGGTATGCTTGTCGTAGTAAGCGTACATTCATATTCTTACCCTGGTGCTAAACGAAAGGTAGTTTCTTCTATAACGAAACAACAAATTCGTTAGGACAAACAAAAGAGACTCGTTCTTAAAATTTGAACGAGGATCAATTATTATTCAATCTACTCGCGCTGCATTAACCTTCGTTAAAAGCGAAAACTTTATTTCCTATTCGAAATCGACAGTACATTTTACTCGTGCAGACTTTGAGGGGTCTAAGGAAATGCTTCATGAGGTAAGTCAGGAGACCCTCACAGAGTTTTAAGCCTAAAAGGGCTCCACAATTGATCAATGGCTAGAAAAGGCATTCTTGATTGATTCCTAGTTTTTTTTTTATAGAGGAATCAATTGCCGGTTGATAGAGGAGAACATTAACTAGTAACTGAATCATGAAATAAACCAAGTATTTGTAACAAATTTTGTTTTTTTTTTGTACCATTATGTGGCATAAAGCATTTCAATAAGCAGATGCGGGTTCTAGATTTCCTTGTTATCATTCACGCTAGATTATTTCGTTTATCTTTTCTATAAGTCGAAATAATAAAGTTTTCATATTAGATCTATTACTCAAACTATGTTTCCTGGCTAGAATTTTTAGATACTATCTCAACGGACAAAACATAGTAGTGTGGATACATACAAAATCAACAGAATGGCTGTTAGGCAATATAATAGGCTTTGTAGGTATGTTTATTGAGGTTTCCTGTCTTTTTCAAATGGGCTTCTGCTAACCACTCAATAAATTTCACCACACAAAGCCATCTGACACTGCAGTCTCATCATAGACTTTTAGTGTCGTTACACGACGTATACATTCGACCAGTTGATAACTCAGCAGGTTAGAGGCACGTTGTGATCTAGGTTCGAACACGGGCATACGCACTTCATCTCATCTCCTCTTTGCTCTCTGAACCAGCTCTCTGATGGAATGCTTACCGGTAATACTGATCCCAAAACTCGAAACATGCAGCCCAACAGTTTTCCTGCTACAGGACAATAGGCATCTCGTACGATGTCCGATCACGTAATCGTTGTTGCCAAAGTACATTTAAGTTGCTACGAAAAGAAGCGCTATGCGCATCTTGATTCTACTCTGACTTCTTCATTGTACCCTATGTCTGTCGACGAAACACATTTGCAGGTAAGAACTCTCACCGGAGCTACGAAACGCATACCCTTGGAGACAGCCACCTGAATACGCGGTTCTTTTCTAGCGCAGAAGGACCTAATCCTGAGACAATGTTCACATATGGCTGAATTTAGGGCAGTGGATTTACTAGGAAAAAAATTATTTTAGACCAGCACGTCGCAAATTATAGATTGTAACTTACTTCTACTAGCTCTATAATGGAACGAGCTACCGCATTCGTCTTTGAATGAGCTAATCGATCTTGTGAAAATTATCTTCTACGGCTTTCCTTGTCCTTGCGCTGCAGAAATAAGCGCACGATGGCATTAGAGACCAAATTGGAAGCAGCCGATTGCTCTATAGATGTCCGGTGGCTCGAATACTGAGTTGGGGAAAAACGCGCGAAGCGATCTGAATTTGTACGTGATTTGGGCCACCCCTTTCAAAGCACGTCCTCATTGACTGGGTCTTTCCGTTTTACCATTTGCTGTACGGCTGGGCAATCGGGCCGTCATTGTCTGGTCTCTATGTTCGCCTGCTCTGTCTTTTTTTCTTGCTGCTTTCTCAATGTCGTACGTCGCTTGGTCGGATGACGTCCCGGAATGTAGGCGACTCGCGCTCAATGCCTCGTGGAGTCGCTTTACTATTTGCCGGGTACTCCGACTTGAAGTCTGTCGCTTTCTCCAATATGTCACCTTTATCTTGTTGCAAGAACGGAAACATTTAGTAAAGGGACGCTGCAGTCCATGTTCTAACTTTGCTATCGCGTCCCCCCCCCCCCCCTGCATGCTCGGTCTTTAGTTCTTTTTCCTTATATCCTCTTTCCTAAGCTCACTTTTCATTCTGCCTTATTGTCTCCTCCCTAAGCGTGTGTTTATCGCAAGCGATACTTGACAGCCCAGCAGGGAGAAACGCAGTCGTTAGCCTTCAGATTTGCCTCCCCTGTGCAGCTTAGGTGTACAGGGGTAGTAACGCTACGACGCCGTCCGCGAAAAAACAACGCAGAACAAAGCGGGGAGACTGTGCACGAAGTACGCATGTGTTTTGGGAACCACATGGAACGAAACGAATTCCCGATTAAACTATTGAGCCAGCTGTAACAGCATTGGTTAACAGCTACTATCCACTCGAACGTAGACGCTAACCAAAGCTCGAAGTCCTTTATACGGTACCGAAACGGAACGTACAAAACGCCTGTTGGTGGGAATTCTGCTAACGTTTCGAATCATACAATTAAACAGATGCTCGTAGCTCTACGCTCTAGTATAGATCCTTTAATGAATCTTAAAGGGCGGTGGCGATACATGACGGAAGCTCATGCAAACCGGTTTTGAGAGGTCCAGCCTTCTGTAGGCTGCGAACAAGCCTCGTATATTAACCGATGAGTAAACACAGCTTGTTGGTAGCTCTCAGTAGTATTTGCGCAGAGGGCTATCTGATGTTTTCTTCATAACAGGAAACAAACAACACATCTCAGAGCTAAAAAGCGGATCATGCTTATAGAGAGTCTCGCAGGTCCTCACCATTTTGACGAACCCCATCAAACAGAAACACGAGCTATAATTGAAGAAGGACTAGCTAAGCGCTAGATTCTAATTAGTTTCGCATCTATGAAACGCGGATCGTTTCTGTTGACGTCATTATGTTGGCTATCATAATGAAGTGCGTTATCTTATGAGTGACCTCTAAATTTACAAATATTAAATCACATCCCTAAACAAATCACATGTAATCTCGTTATTATTTTTATTAAACATTACTTCCACTTGCTCAAAAACAAAAAATGAGGGGAAATGAAGAGGAAAGATGTGAGGTCCTGTATTGATGAGTCTTCAAATGCCTCTACCCTAATTTACCTAGTAAGGTGTCTGTTTAGACCTAGACTTGTCTTAACCACTATCAGAGTTATGTACATCACTCTGATAGTGTGACATTTAATAGCTTTTCGCTGAACTGAATTAGGCAGTTAGGTGAACACAATCTATGTAAGAATTTAGAGATTTAAAATGGCTATAATAAATACCTTGGTAGTAAAAATAGAAGTCTGAATAACCTTTGGATAATTATGGCTGTACATAAGAAGTTTGGTGAGGCCTTATCTGTTGGAGGATGTTACCTTTAAGGCTTTCGAAAATTCAATCTAACGGTTCTGAGCTATATCTGAACAAAGGAAAACTATAGACGCAATATAAGTGTAAGTTAAAATTGAAGTCAGTGTGTTGAACACATGTGTCTCTGTATGTATCTCAAGAGAAAAATTCATTTGCGAATCTTTAGTAATGGCCAATCATCTGAAAAAAGCTACTCTTTGGAAGATTCCATGACAAATTTGAAACGACTCCAACTGATCTCGGAATAATGAATAGGATGATAAGCAAAGCAATGATTATAATTAATATATAAGCTTTAATTATACAGTTGTGGGAGCGCGGAGACGAATATTTTTCCCGTAGCCACTTCGACTTATGAGGAGGAAGGTATAATTAAGTAGGCCTCACGATCGTCGACAAAGTATCTATAATATTTTATATATAACTAGCTTTATAATGTTGTTGGTTATCTCAATACTGTTGAACGAGCAAAGAGCACTTCAGCTGTAATACCATACCTGCTATTATTTTAATCCGGGCGTGAACACGCATTGTTTTGAGCTGGTAGTTAGGCGAAGTCTCAGGTAAAAACCATCGACGGGAAAGGCAGTGCCCAACCGAACAGTTGGACCACGGGTAGCAGGTCCTATTTGCCCTAATAGTCGAGGACTTTGTGAAGCAGGTTCTAAGAGCATTTTAATGACTGAAGTGCCCCCTCAACTATGCGATAACTTGAATGACCACACCTGACCTGCCACCAGACTCCATGATTCTCTAAAAAGAGAACTTGTAGCGGGGTTAAACTTTGAATAGACGCCAAGGATCACATAGTGGGACTGTGAGAAAACTGCAACTCTAGCATATCTTTCCCGGAAGCCCTGAAAAATACTGCTATCCTCGTGCTAACGTAAATTTGAGCAATTAACTCCTTAAACGTATTGCGTTTTTATTGCGTGCACTGCCTCGCAGTGAAAAGCAATGGATCAGGCCATTCCGGTGGATGTATTTACGTTTTCTACAATCGTAAAAACGATAATTTCACGCTTTAGTGGGGACCAACGGTACTATCTTGCGTGGCCACTGGCTTAGTCTCGTAAGAGCCTATGTTTGGCCGGCTGGTTCGGAATCAACGCAGTAATGGAAAAACCCGTCAGTGGACTGGAAGCGCTTTTTTCCCATTCTACCTTTCTTCTGGTTATCATTGAAAACCCACAAAGTTTTCCTTATACTCGACGCGGTGAATGCTCAAATTTACCCACCTTTCTATCTCCCCTGAAAGCACAGGCCCTAATTCAATCTATATTTTGCTACACCTTGCCCAGCGGGCCCTTAGGCCGTGGCCGAAATATTGCCCAAGTTCTACCTTCTTCTCCATTTTTAATTCGATATATCGAAGAACTAACACAAAGGCAACAGTACCTTGAGGAGCTGGATATTCGTCTGATCGCCGATCTAAAACGTCAACTATGGACGTGATTAACGCACCACTGCAACTCGACGGCTTGCCCGATTGGCTCCTCGGTTCCCATTACTTCTCGGAGATGTTTACGTCATTGGCTACGGTACCACGTGCAATGCCTCTTTCGCCGCGACTTCAGGGCGGCCTTTGACTCGGCGCTTTGGGACAGGATCCTGCACACGGTGACCGAGGTGGGTGTGCCCATGGATGTGCTCAACCTCAATCGCTGAAATTCCACATTAGAACAAAAAAACTATCGGAAAAGATGTGGTTGAATTCCTCCCTTAAATAGAGACAAATGAGTTGACTTAGAAGTACAACTTATGTCCGTTCTTATTCTCCACCTTACTGAAGGGCTTTCCAAATCAAACGGGAAGGCCTAGAAAATCAGTCGAAGTTGTCTCGGATCCAGACAACCTTGTGATATACTGGTCAGACAAATTCCAAAAGCTTTAGCTCGACTCCACGTGGAAGTCCCAAATCTGGGACTGACTGTAAGATGTAGGCGATGATATTTAGATAGGGAAACAAAAAAACAGCTACTGACGCTTTGTCCTTTGGTAGGTCGTCTCTTGCTTGTGTGAACCGATTTCCATTTTTAGAACAGTTTACCTTTGCGAACGCTTTACTGCGCACGCTACCTAAAGATGCAAGGAGACATTGCTGGTCGCACAGGCGAACACAGTGCCTCATCACTTGTCTTTCACAACCGGTTTCAGCCTATCAGATCACAGGGTAGCCTCGACCGCAACGTATGGAATACGTGCCATTTGGAAAGACCTCACAGGGAAGAAACTTGAATATTTAAATTGCGTCAAAGCCTTTTTCCTTAATATGGGATCCATACATAGTGACCCGAGATCACCTCGCCCCTCAAGGTAGCCACATCCTTGCTTTAAATTTGCAACAACTGAAATTTTTCAAATCAACCTTAGGAAGCAGGAACGAAAATCGCCAAAGGTTTATGCGGATTTTTCTTTGGGCGAGATAACGAACAACAACTGCAAAGGGACAAGGCGGCTAAAATGCCATGTCGTCACTTGCCTTGCCATGCATTGGTTTTCCCATAGACTTTATCGAAGGTTAGGCTATACATGCAGATGTTCCAGATGCGGGGAAACTGTAACAGATAGCATGCGTCTCGTTGTTCTTTGGTACCATCTTTAAGACATCTAGTAAATCACTTGAGCTAGTCTTATAAACTTAGTAACTTGTGTGGTCCATATGATGTGAAGCGTTCCAAATGATTCTATGCTTTTTTTTTCCTAATACTAGGATAGAATATTGTTACCACGTATATATGAATTCTTTTCCCATTATCGGAAGAGACGAAATTTGATTAAAGTTGCTTTCCAAATTAGCCAGAAGTAAGGGGCTTATCGTTTAGCGCCGTTGGTGCGCGCAAAATTACGTGCGAGCATTGCCTCAGTCAAGAATAGCTGCTAGCGATTTCATTGATAAGATCGAGCTTACTGGAGACCGGACGTGGCTCAGACCATTTATCCGTATAATGTACAAAGTAGATCATATTTTTCTATATATATATATATATATATAGGGAGGAAACAACACAATTAACCGCGTGCCATAAACGGTTGTCCCTAAACAAATTTTATTCCACGCGTACAAAATAGCTTAGTCAAATTAATCATCTTTTGCTGCCGTATATAACTTACATAAACCGATTAGTTTTAGAAATATAAAGCGTTACAGCCGGGCTCCACGAGGGAACTGTCGTCCAAGTTAAACTAGAACTTCACAGGCCCAATTGATAATATATACGAGATGACTCTGTTACACTGATATAATATATAAGCATACATAGAGACACTGCACAATATTTATGCTTTAATTTTAATTGAAATTCAGTGTTCCTTTCAAATGATTTGGCTTTTTCCATTTGTTCCACCGTGAATATTGCCACTCATTTGGCAGAATGACTAAAGTATATCCAAAATGGATTTGTGCTAACATACAAATAATACAGTCCCAATGAAGCCATCTCTCCAAATATCTAGTTACTTCAAAATTTTACTTCGTTTTTAAATCGTTAGATTATTGATGGCCTAAAATGTTAGTTAGTTAAGAAAACAAATTATTCAGTATGCTTTGCTAGACGAGCTTCAAAAAGATTATAAAGAAAATATCCTAAAAATCGGATTACGATGAACTAATTACTAATCAATTTCTACGGAAGACAAGATTTTTTAGAGTAAGGTAGCTAAATTTTCACCCAGCATACCTAGATTCACTTACAGCTATGTTTTACTTCATTTTCTCAAGGCTACAATTTTTTTTTCTTTAATTTTCGATTCCAATATAACACGAACACCGAAAACGAGATATCGTGTTTGGTAATACGTTAGATTTGGCATTTCGTGCTCCATAGCGAATTCGGTTCATTTGGCATTATTGGGTTCTATTGCTAGGGAGCTGTCCTTAAGTTCCTTAAAACCTGAGCGTCGGATAAAATATTCAAGCGGTCTTTATTATTAGCTGACGAGTCAGATTGAAATAACTGCAATTTTCGCGTTCATCAACAAATGCGTCCCATAAGAAATAACATAACAGCCAGTGATCCGAAACACAATTACGGTCTGTATCTGTCTTCGGGTCGTCTGCCTCAGAATAGTAGAAAACCAGTGACAAGCAAGAAGATTTCGCTTACCAGCAAAACTCTAGAATTGGTTGCACTTAAGTGTTACACGAATTAATTACATATTTGTGTATATATATATATATATATATACATATATACACATATTTCTCTAAAGAAATAGGTTGGAGAACATCGACAGCTTGAAGAAGTATTGAGGCTAGATATTTTTGCCCAGTGGCAAAGCAGATCTCTATGTATTGATTATTGATTGTTGTGGAACTTGAGATGTTGATGATGATGATGATCAAAATCCCGTTAAATTAGATGCTAGTTGGGTTAACTTACGACCAAAAGCTAGCTATCCTAGTTTGATGTAGTAATTAGTTTTATTGGACGGGTACACACTTTATGAGACGGCCCAAAATATTAATTGAACTGATGTGTGCCTAGATTTATGTCGGATCAAGTAACTACATTAAAGTATCTGCACGCCCTCGCGCTACGACCCCCCGCCCCCCGTCCCCAGCGTGTACAACAATTACGGCCTGCAAAAGAAGCAAACGCTGACAAGCTTAATTTATTAGAAGTACATCTTCCTATGCTGGAAGGCAGGCCAAGGTAAATGCGTGACAACAGGTCAAAATCAAATTGCACATTTTTTAGTTCTCACAGGAATGATTTAGGGAATAGAAAGACAAAAAGCAGATGTTCGACCAGAAAAACTGTGCATGGAAAAACAGGTACACACGTATTGTCTACGCGATGAATAATATACTTATATCATAAATAAATATATGCAGACGTCATTCCTTGCGGCTTCTGTTTACTGACCTATGGACCTTCAAAGTCTCAAGGTGGCTAGCATTGTTTGAAAGACAAATCATTATCATATGTAATCAGCCCTTACAGAAGAGAAATGGAAATTGTGGCTTTAGTTACCGTCTCTATCCTTGTTTGTCCGCTTTGTGCGCTTCATATAGTATCAGATATATTTATACTAAAGCAATATGCAGTGTTTCCCTTTATTCCATTTAAAAACGGATCTAGATGCTTATCAGTGTGCACAAACGCGCATTTACGCTGTTAAAATGACTAAAACGATCTAGCAGTACTGACATTTGTTTCTCCTTAGCCCACCTTAGTTAGTTAGGTTAAACATTCTTAGGTAACAACTCTCAGGTAGAGGCGCAGGCATGAACATACCAAATAAGCACCAATTGTTACACAAGATCTAATGTCGCCTAATCATTTTTCACCAGTCGATAACCTTAAAGCAGGACTTCGATTGTCGATAGGCGCAGTCGCCTATATCGACAAAGATCCTTTTCCTGTGCCTAAGAAAAACGCGTTTCAGTGAAGTTGAAAAATTATTGGATGTCATGCGGTCTCGAGCGTTCTATCATACCTGTCGTGCATGGCCTGATTGGAATTCCTTGAATTCTCGCAATTGATTATTTTTGGCCTTTTCGACAGTGCTGTCCTGCCGGGTTCTGTTCAATCGCATATGAGCCTGCCTTCCGTGCTTCGCCCGATGCGTTTTGAGCTAAGCCTATTATATAGCTCATTATATTTTTTTATGCTTCAATAGTACTATGATAAAGCTTCCCTTAAGGGTCTAGTGCGTGCCCACTAATGAACTCGAGTAATTTATTAAAATAATATCGGTACTAGAGGTATTCTGTATTGCATAGAAAACACATTTACACAGATGTCATCATTATATGTTCAAATTCGATACGATGCGACGTACTACATCAAATGACAATGTGGGCCACATGTTGCCGTGTGGGGTAAACTTATCAGTATCTGACGCTGGATTTATGTTACTGTATTTATTGTATGTTAAGAATTGATTCCGGGAGCACCAGTGGCCTATCGAGCCTTCCATGAAAAGCGATAGACTCTCAACGACCAGTTAGCCACTACAGATACACTGCCGTTCTAAGAGCATTTCCATGCTTCATTTATACGCGTCCGCTACGGCTGACAAAACGTCTCCATCAGCAAACACACGGCTTCCGTCTACCGAACGTTGTCCTTTAACCAATTTACGGAATCGCAGGCGGTCCGAGAAGTTGAAGTTCATCAAGAGAATTAAATAGCAACTTTCCAAATATATATATATGATGTTATCTAGCTAATGATATTGATTAACGTACAATTACAGCTGCGTACTAGTTTATTCTTATAGGATTATTTACGTTCTTCATATTTGGCCAAAAAGGAAGCGCTTCCTGTGAATAGGTAAATACCACTGCACGCGTTCTGACCTCTCTGACACGTTCTACAGGCTAGTTTCGATCAAAGAACGATAAACAATAGTAATAATATACATCCTATTCGTTTTTATGAATTCAATTATATAAAAATTTAAATAACTGAAGAATATATGGCGTAGTTTACATAAGAAACCATACATTGTTTATAAATCGAGTTACGTGTTGTACCGAACCATGGGCTGATCTGGAAAACTCTGAGCGCAAACACTGAGGTAACCAAAAATTAAAATGAGCATAGTCAGTTTAGAGAAAAAGTACAATCGTTTATTTAGCTAGTTTATAAGCTAAATAAACTGAATTTATGTCTGAGATCAATAAATAATTTTGCTATTAAGATCTTCATCTGCTCTTAATCAAGGTACAGCAAATGCCAAATATCGAGGTAGGCGAACGTCTTCATAGAGAGGACCTACATCACAATAGATTTCGACCGAAATCGTCGAAATCTGTCAGCTGGACGGTTTGTGAATTATTAAATAATCAGCACTAAAAATCATACCTTAAAAACTTGAATCGCGCTCTCCATAATATAATTTCAAGTTCGACGGGATTAATTCTCTGAAATGATGCCAAAGCAAAGTCGTCCGCCATGTTTTGCTAACAACAAACAATATTTATTTCTGTCCATGTTGACACCCTGGTTATTCAGATTCAGTCAAATTAATTGAAACTTCTAATTGGTGTTCGAACTTGTTCCCTTGATACACAATTTAATTGTTTTTTTTTTTTATTGAAAGTATGGAATAATATAATATAATCAAAATATCTAAATTATCTCAAGAGACTTACGGATAAGCGGCGAAGCAGGCAACAGCACACAGAATGGTTATTAAATGTAAAAGCAAAATCGTATCGAACTACCAAAATTACAGCCCACATGAAGAATCATAGTTCCAAGCTATAATTTCGATTTCTCTTTTTAGATGAATGAAGCTCCTATAATTTAAGTTGTTTACATATCATACAAAGGATATCAGATGGTGGTCATGGCAACTTTGATTTATTCGAAGAAGCAATAGACAGATGACTAGGTATATAAACATCGCGAAGCCTATGTAGCAATGATCCTAAACAAGCAAATTATGTACCTTAGATTTAAGCTTAACACTAACAGTTTTTACTTTTCCAGTTGGGTATGTTCTACAGTCGTCTTCATTTTTGAACGATACATCGTTTCTTCATTTGATATAAACATTGCACCTCCACCGTGTCCAGATGATAGTCCTCATGGCCTCTTAGTGGACGCTTTGTGTATACATCTGAAGACTTTATTCTATTTTATCGAAATCCATCAGTTTTTAATAGACTCCAAATGCCCTTCTAGTAGGCACATACACACACGTATATACAATACGGCTTCTAGCCACATCAGAGACCATTGTTTATCTTTGTTGTGTCCTTTACTTCCAACCAGATTGCACGTCTCATTAACGATTGAAGACTAATTTCCGACAAGATTCGCCTCAATGTCGTCCTGTGTTCTTTTTTCACCTCAATGGTTTTGTTTTTCTGCCGATAGACGTTGCCTCTTCTAGCAAACAGTTGGCTGGGTTCCAGTAAACATCGCTAGACGGCGCCGTCAGACATACCCAGTGGTCCTGGAAGTACCCTGGCCCTATCATTGTTTATCTTAAGGCATTTAGCGCTGCTTGAAACTTGATAATTTAAGAAGAAATGGCAAAATTATATCTATGTTATTAAGTGAATACTTATGTTGAAACTAATTAAGGATTATATTGACTAAAACTGTGGATTTGCGTCTCACCAAATTTTATATTGCCTGATTGACTTTATACGCTAGTTAATTAGGTGCGCTATCAACGACTGTTAACTATTGACGGGAAAACTACGCACGCCTCTTACGTAGCGGACGACAACATCTTTTATTTGTAGTCTAGCCTCTCTGCGATTATATTTAATAAATACCGTAACCCACATGTGACATGAGATCATTTTATTACACTAGATATTTACGGGATTACTTGATTTTATGTCTGCCTCAATTACCGTTGCTCAGACAATATTCAAACGATGCTGTGCAAAAAATCGGAGCTTGCAGCACATGAAATCGGCAGGCTTCACCACACTTGAACACGTTTCCTTTATTGTCCTGTATTTAAGTTCCTTTCTAATGGTAGCTCTTCGCACAACAGCCAGTTCATGACTCGCTCGTTCTATGGCCTATTTAAACGTATCCTTTAACTGCTTCAGTACGTGCGTGCCTATTGCGGTATATTTACATACACGCTTGAGCCTCCAATTTTTAATCGTTAATCTATTTTACATCTTCGGTCTCGGCCCTCGATTGAAGACTAGCTATTTTTGCGACGTTGCCGAATATGCTGGCCACACATCTATATCTGTTAGGTATATATTGATGAAGCGTGCCTTCGACGTATACGAAGTGGACGCGTGTGGATCAAAGATCCATCTCGTTCTGTGACGGTCAACACCATCAGCTGATGAACATTGGCACCTACGTACAGCCTTTTAGAACAAGGCATTTTTAGGCCGAGAGAAAATATGTGATACACACAGTTTCAATGAACACTTGTCGTTGGGTCACGTAAAAGATAATCAATTGAAGTCTAATAGTAATAAAGATAAAAATAGCATTAATTTATTTTCGACAGGTATAGATTGCAGACACGTCTGGTGATCTACAAGTATATACGATACGGGCCATATTACTCAGTGTCTTCTAAGAGCATCGGCAGCATAACTGTTATAGACAACAATTTACATACATATTTATCGTGCGTGAGTTTTCGATCAAATTGACGCCACATAGCGATCTGTAGAGATAGGTGCGCCCCGGTGGCATCAGGAACAAAGTTCGTCGTCTCCGCCTTTATTATTACTTCTACAAAGTAAAATGATGTACGAACATTTGTGCCGCATCGCTGGACCTTATTCCATTGTGGAACAAGAAGAGCTAAACCGAAAGGCAGAAACAGGCCAATACTCAAACCGTTGGCGCCGGGTCTCACAGTTAGATCGACACCGTTATTACACGTAATCTACTAATAAGAAGTTAGATGAATTGAAACTTGTGGGCCTGTATCGAAATAAATTTATATTTTGCTAAATCATTTTCTGACATTATGAGCACTACGGCTGCCAATCTGGCACTCCTCGCGATACCTATTCTAGCTGATGTATTCGCTAATAGACGAAGCGGAAACGTTTCGTAAACTCGTTATTATTTTAAACAAATTGTTTATTTTGAAATATCATTAAGTCAGCAATATGTTAGACGTACTGGAAATTTCATCTCGTCCACACAGTAACATAACAAAGCTTCGCACACATGTAGAGTGGCGGTTAAATTTAAAGTTCGACCAAAGTCCTAAAATTTTTCTACACGCTGTTCTATGGCAGGCAAACACACGGCGACCTGATTTGTCTAGTTGTCGATAGACGATCAAGCCGTCGTTCGAGCTCATGACTTACCACTGGCTGCCTTGTGCTCAACGCTCTCCTTATCCCTCAATAAGCTAAGCAACCCGCCCACGCTTATCGATCAATCCGCCATTGCATAGAGGCGGGCGACTTGTTTCGTCGTCAATCACACATAGCGTCAATCTGTCAAGTTGGTGAGGCAGCGAACAAGCGGTTGAAGGCGTACATGGGACCACAAGATGAATGTGGGGTAAGGAAAACTGGTTGTCTGAAGCGGTCGTGCGCAATTCTTTAGGATTGCTATCGTCTTCGTTGCTGTAGCATTACTGCCAACACTGCGCCAGTCAGTTGTTTCGGGTCCGGCGAGCACTACCCAATCAATGCCGTAATGTAAAACGACACAACGTTCAAAGTGTTACGGACTTTTCGTTGACACAGTTCCGTCGCACTCGGCATAAGTCTTGCTCGGACAACGAATTGGGCCTCTTTCATTTTTAATGTCAGCCATCTTAACCCGGAAGTGGATCCTGTAAGGGCAACGGCTTAAAACTTCTGCGCCGAAACGTGGCGTGGGACGCAGCTGACAGGAAGAGGGTGGCATCCGTGAAAGGAATGACTAAAGTCACCACTAACAAATTAGCGAATTTTGTTACTTAATTTTGTATCGTGGCACGGTTGACGACGATGGCGGATGCGAGATGTGTACTTTGAAAACTGGAAACGCGCTGAAATGTTTTATGACATTTTATATATTAGAACTGGAGAAAAATTAAGTACAAGCTAATTCACGCGCCGTTTTTTGTTCCTATCATTTTATGATAATGATCTTTTCGTGCGATAAACAGTGTCGCCGTAGATCCAGATCGAGCTTCTGTTATAAATATCTTATCGTTGCGGCTACCAGGCATCTATGTAACTACATGAATGCTCACATATACCTTGAATAAGAGAAGCAGTGGTTACGTGGCTGACAGGCTTCCAGATTTAAAAACATTTTTTGTTTTTTTCCTATATGTGATCACCTTAAGTTCTATTCGGTATCATCATTCGTGAATCTGATTGGGTCAGGACAGATGCTATATACCCCAAGCATTTCTCGAATCTTACTAATTGATTCTGCGGCTTGACTAAAGTAAAATACAGTTTAGCCTGATTTTTATTATTGGTTACCTATAATAGGTTGCAATAGTTTGAGGTTCTAAATAGCTAAGATTCTAAAATAGAAACAGCTTTCGACATTATCACGCAACTAGTATACCACACACACACATTTCTTATATATATATATATAAAGAGAATGGTAATTGCACGAAGGTCACACTGCACGACGAGATCCGATGTGACATATTTGAGATTTTAGTCGTCAGAAATTCTAGTACTATCAAATAATAATAGTAATGTATAAGTTTCTTTATTTGTACGAACTGTGTGTTATTATTATGTTATTAAATGACTATTTCATAGAAGCTGTGCTAAAAACAAAACCATCTTCAAATGAAAAAAAAAATAGAACGTTTTCCTCTCATACCAAGCATCGATTCAGTCTCAAGTTCTCTTACCGATACTTATCCATCCATCAATACATACATGGCGCTTTAAACTATACTCCATGATAAGGTGATCTCCTAGCGGGTTCCTAGGGCACAGGTATTCATTTTGAAGCTAAAAGCTAACTTATAAAAAAAAAAAAGCCTTTTTAAAAAAAAGCCTATTTCATTAGTGCTTTCTATATACATTAACAGTTTTTAATGCATTCTTCTCTTTGCTTGATCGTGTACGGTTGATCTCAGATTGAATTGAAATGAAACGCGTCAAATGTTTTATTAGGTTATAGAAATTAAAACCGCAACGTATGTTTCACATGTAGAAGGCAATAATTGTATTTTTTTTTTTTTTGACACGATCCAGTATCTTTGTCGAACTTTAGTATCAGTCAACTGTAGAGCTAGCTTATCTGGGGAGCGCTTTAAATAGCGACCGTTTACTATAACACAAGTTTGATATTAATTAAAAAAAAAAAAAAAAAAAAGCTCATAATTCACATTTTTAGAGATATCGGATATTTTCAACCGACGAAAGCTACTTCGGAAGCAAGGATTCTTATTGATAAATAAAAACGAAAGTTTTTGTAGACAAAAAGAAAAATTATGGGACGATTGAAAGACGCTGGTCTAATTCAATGATTCTCAATTTTTCTATCCAAATAGGTCCATACAGTACCTTTGAAATGAAATAAAAGTTGGCTAAACTTAAAATCTGAGCCCTATAGGCCTAATAGTACGAATACTCTAGTAAATACACAAAATATTTCCCATTATTATCGGTGCGAGACTTCCATTATAATTAATAGTCGGTGTTGCAGGAACTTCTTGTAATAGATAAATTAGCCAATAAATTAGCCAGTAATAATGAATTTTTGTACGATTTATTTAGCCACATAAGCATCTGTCATAGACATTGTTAGTTACTCTCAGATAATAATGATTTCTAACAATATCTTACTGCGAATAAAAGGCAAATAAACTTTTTATTATATGTAGCTTTTAGTCACCAGAGTAATAGTAAAGCAGATTTTTTCCTACACGCCATATAATCACGTATATCTTCAAGTAATATTTGCCAAATGGCTCTTTTTTTTTTTTAACAATTTCCAAGTTTTGGACGTAAAAGACGTGTCGGGTCGAATTACTTACTTACATATTACGCTTGCTGAGCTCTCTCATGCTTTTGCGAATTGGCCTCGAGTTTCAAAACATCCTGTATACAGACCATATATATATATATATCGTCTTTGGTGTTTAAAGCACAATATTTATCTCCGTTTGCCGTATCACAAATTGCGGTTAGCAAACTATCTGTCGCTTTTTGCCAGTTCTGTGCTCTGTCCATCGTTCGCACCCTCCAAGTCCCTTTAACTGTCCAGGACGCTTTCCGTTTCGCTCGTCCAAACAGCCTTAAGCAGTCATTTTAGCCCATTTCACTCCGACAGCACGACGATACGGTTCAGGCTCTGGTCTCCCGCGAAGAGGGCGATATCTAACTCAACTGCTCGGCCTACTCCTACCCTGAACCTAGATCCCAACATAATTCCGAGAAGGAAAGTTTGCTGCAGGATCAACCATGGAAGAGCAGTTATGGAACTTCATAGTAGAAGCCGAGCTCTTATAATTGACCTTGCGTACCGAAGCGGCGAGGCCTTCGCGTCAGGAGAGGCCATACCACACTAGGATACGCCAATGTGGACTCACCGGGGTTGCTGGTAGGTAGGGGGAATCATCATCGTCAAGTCAAATTTGCAAATGGCAGCGATCTGCATAAATGGCTTGTTGGGGCCGCTCGGCATTTCGTAGGAAAGGCCAGGCAGGAACCCACACGGGTTGCTTGTGGTTCCAAAGTACACAGGGACACATCGAAGAAGGCACGACTATACTAGGCCTCATAAACCACGCTCCTAGAGGTCTTTCTGCGCCGGCAAATGTGCTTGCATGTGTGTGTCTGAGGGTGAATGCGCTTTAAAAACAAGCCGCACAGACTCGGAACCACTAGGAGCATGAATGGAATCCGATGAATGAAGATTATCATGCGACAGGGACCCTGTACAATGGCTGGCGGCGTTTATGCCGTAGCAGTATCCACTGGAGTGTTGGTTGTAGACGTGCATCCTAAACAGCCTCATTTTTAGCTCATTTTTCTCAGCGCTTTCCGATTTCATCTCAACGGTGCGTTCAGTACATGGGTCGTAATTTTTGAACTTACGCTTACCCCTTAGTTGTTTGGTGCGAGGGTCTCGAAGACATAGCTGTGTTGCTGAATATGTGTTGACAACAACCCGAGAGGAGACACACAAAGGGAACGATTTAGCCGATTCTAGGACTGGAGGGAAGTAAAACGTTACAGATGTAATAATAAAGATAATGTAGGAATCCAAAAAGCTGTTAGTCGGAGAACAGAGCGACGGGGTTCACCCTCATAGAATGAAAGCAGATGCCCGTTCCATTTGAAACGAAGACTCAAAAGAAACAAAATAGGCATAGGCTGGTAAGTGGACATCGGGTATGGATGAAAGAAAGATACCAATGCAAAATGGCTGCAATATGTTCATCGGTAGAGTTAGTGTTTTGTCTGGCCTCAACGGTCACTTTTAGTCGATTAGACTAACTTTTTAACTTCGAAACGCTGCAAAGTGGGCACGAGTCGCCCACTCGAAGCGCCATAGTTCACGAACCATGGCGCTTCGAGTGGGCATAAATCGAAAAATGCACATTAATGTGTGTGGGACGTTTTTGTCCTGCATCCTTACTGGTTTATCTTGTTTATGCTTCAAATGCTGAAGCAACTCTGCAATATAGGTTGGACGGCTGCCTAAATAGGTAAACTTGTTACCTTTTAGCTCGATTTCGTTCCTTTTCGTTTTTAATGTCATATGTTGTGCTTGACTATTATGTTCCCATACTATTTCAAAGCTCTAATAGGTATTGCTTGATAACTATGGTGACTTTTAAGATTCATTTAAGCGTAGCCATAATAAAGCAAGCACGTAAGGTCAATTGGTAAATTGAAGGTCACGCATATCCCACATTGTGTTGTTGTAATAATAAAATTAAATGGTGTTTATTTAATAACATTCGCCAAGATCATTAAGTTATTCAGATAAGTCTTAAGCAATACCTACTATCGAACACTTTAGGCAGTCGCATCTAAATGTCTGCGTTAATTATCAACAAAACTTTGACCTACTGTATTGTATGTGCTGAGTTGAACGTTAACTAGTACGAAATTTAAAATAGCTTTGTTTAATACGACCAAGCCAGATTTGATTTTTTTTCACATTACGAGTGTTCTGTATATAGTCCACTCGAACGTCCTTAGACGTCCTTATTAAGGAGCGGTAGTTTTATTCTGTTTCTTGAAGGACAGGCCAACTTTTAAAAATATACAGGTAGCTGTCTATTGGCGGTTGTGCATTGAAGTTTTATGCTGAAGCGTTACACACGTGAACATCCTGCCTTCCTCTTTTCTAGTAGTAGTAGCAGAGGTAATGGCAATTTCTTGAGATGTTAACTATATGAGAATTAATTTCCATAGGCTGCCTGCAACTAATGTTAAAATAAAACCAAATGACCCTCGGTGATTGAAATTGAGACTCGTTCAATCTCACAGTCTTTTTAGATTCGGGCCTCCAAATTGTCACGCTGGGCACAAACCCTGCCGGATAACACGCGTAGCAAGTAGCAGTGCACATAAATTCATGGTCCGCACCCTTTTCATGCGTGGCCCTATCCCCATTGCAGTTAATTGCTAACCTATCCTATTTTAGCAATTTTATTGGCAAATCTGGATAGGAGATAGTACACCGTGTCTGCCTGTTCGTACTGGTAGGCTTGGTAGGAAATCATTCCTGGCACACTCTGTTTCGAGTTTCTAGATACTCAAAAGGAAATAGGGTCTGATTTGGCTTGGAATGAAGGTATTAGTGAAGTTTGTCTAAAAGCCTGCCCTTCATTGCCTTAGCAATAATCAAGGGGCTTTCGCAGGACTTCGACAGATGAAGGACGGAGCAGGACCATGGAAGTGGATACGACGCCAAGCGAGCATGGCCAATGATGACTGGGGAATATTCCAATAATGTCAACGGGAGCCCTTCTAGCTATCTACTCCTTCTATAAAGCGATTGTCACACAGTCGCACTCTCCCGTGGGTATGATTGTATACATCCGCCAACGCGCCATGAATGGGAGCCTTGCGAATCAGATGATCAGCGGTAACGAAGACCCGTATGAAAAGCAATCTGAACGTCCTTTTCAGCTAAGCCAACCTCTCGCTTTGCCTGTACGTATGGCCCCTCGGCTTAGCGGTTCAATGAGTCAATGTATTGATGTTCGTTTCCATGAACTTATGTAATTAACGTTCATAGCTTCGTATCGGTGCCGTCACGGTTTCTGTATCCTCCTTAAAAATGGCTAAATAGTTACTAGCTAGACAATAACTGAATAAAAACTTTTTTACCATAGTAGCAAAGTAACAGGTAGCATTAAACTGTTTATGTGTAATACAAGGGTGGTGTAATTATGTAATTAAATATTTACCGCAGTACAAACAATGAAGCAATTTTGAATTTGTATCGTTCGGATCTCATAATAAGCAACCTATAATTTTAGTATTCTTAGTATTTATTACTATCAGTAGTGTGGTCTCTTTATATGTTACAATTATAAGAAGAATGAAAGTGTGGTAAAAAGATTGTCATTGTAAGATGTGTGTAACAAATCAGCACCCGTCACACCTCCTTATAAAGCATCATTCCACACGAGTACGACCCCAGCCACGTAGACTCAGTGTAGATCCGTCTTCCTTTATTGCAGCATGAACGATTCAACCCTTGAATCCTTCAAATGGTTTTTTAAGTCTGTAGTAGCCCCCTGCAAAAGATCTGCTACTTTCAACCTTAATCCTCATAAAGTCTTGAAGGCTAAAGATTCGGAAACGTCTTTGTTGTGGAAAACAGAGTATTTCTGCAGCTTGCATTATTATTTCCCGAGGCCTTGACTCAAACGTACCGCAACATCTCGGTTGACTTTTGGCCTGGAATCAAAAAACGCTAAGTTTTTGAGGTTAAGTTAAACACGAAAATCTCATCAAGCACACCCCTATATCAGCAAATGAAGTTACACCAGCTGTAATGGGCGCTGTAGTTTAAGCCAGAATGTGTAAGCATTTAAAGTTTCTGCGTTTAAGACTTTGTGAGCACTAAGGATATGGTATTTTCTGTGCACTACCCACAGCCACTAGTTCTCCAGGTATAAGGTCTCTGGGGCTGAAAGCGAGAAGCACAGGAGCTAATTGGCGCCAGATTTGGATTAATCTGCCGATATAATAGAGTAATGGCCGCAAGGGAGTAACAAGCATAAATCAAACGGCAGTGCATCGTATATTGCAAGGAAGGAAACTAAGCAGTTCTTAACACCTTTGTGGCTTCTCAGCGGACTGGCCTATAATATAGATGGTATTGGCCTAACTCATCATTTTCGTGCTATTTGAGTTCTAACTCGGGGTGTTCCTTTGTATCAAACGCCAGGGAGTTAATCGACCGAACAGCGAGGCGATTGAATTTTTATCGGAGCGGCGCCACTCGTCGGGACTTCAATCCAACGTGACAATGTTGCATAACTTGGCTTATTCGTACTCCGTGGGACTCAGTGCGGTAGTTAAAGGAACTCTTGCATTACCAACGCGATCGGGTGAGCCGCTTTTAATGTGGTGGAACATTCGAATTTTAACTTTTACCTTGTTCTTCTGAGGCTCACGTGCGTAAATAGGATGTCTGCTGTATGTTGCCGATCGGCCTTTTCGGTTGGCACAGATGAGCCCATTTTTGTGGGCGGACAAACAAGAGTTCTAACAAGCTTAGTCGTGAAGTCAACGACCCGCAGAACGTCCAATTTTCCAACTTTTATAAAACGCCTGCATATGAATATTGTGATTTCTGTGCATTAGAAGCACTTGGCTATGGCTAACTCGGTTGAAAAAAGGCTCTTTGTACTGACTGGTCCGGTTCAGGCAGCGATGCTGCCTGTCTTCCAACCTCAAAAATTCCCAGGGAGGATTACTGTGTCCGGATCGCTTCATCTAAGGAAGCTGTATATCCTTTTGTAATAAATGTGTACCAGTGACCAATTATTATTTCTATTTAACACCATGCACCAGCATACAACAGTTCTACTCCTTTGTAACTGTACGGCCTTTATTAACGATAATCCTCATGATTTTCATGTCTCTATTATGCTGTAGGATAATATGCAAGGACACCATAAAAGGTATTTACCTCAAATAATACATAGGACCTAGTCGTCCCAAAATTGGCCCTATCAAATCGTTGGGTAAGTAATGAAGTTCGAGAGCCTTTTGCCCTTTCAAAACTAACGGGAAATAGGTAAATATAAATATATATATATATATATATATATTAGATATCTCAGCAATTGTATGTAATACGTATTGAATCTGTATGTAATCAGATTCAACGATTCGAGATCTACCTGATAGATGATACAGCTCTTTCAGCACTCAAGGCATGCACAAGTTTATCGCGTGGCGTTATTCTGTAAAAAAAAAAAAATGTGACCGAATCTTCATTATAGGAGGACACATCTTAAGTAGAAGAAAAATACGCGGATCTGTAATAGACTTGCAACAGGATTATATATCGTGAAGTATCAAATATTCATGAACGTCGTTTGCATACAACCTCGAGCTTGATCCTGTTTAATAAACTCGCTGAAAAATATATGTATGCCCTACTCACGTCACAAAGTGCCCAAATGCCTACTAATATTAGAACATTACAGGTAAAACATCTACGTTAGTCTTACCGGCTTTATATAAAATAAAATCTGAAAGCGATACCTTATTAATGGCTATGTTTTTGTAGTAATCTAAGAATTTGTAATATAATAATCGCCATAATAATCAGACGACATATATAATAACACAGTGCACAATAACAGCACACTGAGAATGACGGCTGAAGAGCAAAAACAATTCAGGCTATGAACAGCGCTCATTTATGGAGAGAACTAGCGAGGGAAATTTGAGATACATTGTATATAAGATATCGCTTGGGATCCTCATCCGCTTAAAAGGCAGATTGGATTATTTGACTCAAAGGGTTCTGGCAAATGTCTAAGACCCGGTTTTGAAGAATTTAATTCGGTCACCTGGAGAAGTCATCTCATATATTATGTGAAAGAAAATTTCTGCTAATGCTAAATGCTTCCAATGATATATTTGTACTTTGTTTGTGGGTTATTGTCAATTTTTATTCTTCAACAAATATCCTTAACGGTTGTCGCCATTGGACACCAGTAGGTAGAATCATATAAAACTTATATCGAACTGGAAGCATATACAACTATTAAACCAAATAAATATGAAATAGTATAAATTAACGTCGTCTCGTCTCTAAAAAATGTGCCTATATATTTATATGAACAAATACGTTTATCTATAGGACGGAGAGTGTGTATATATTAATGAACCAATTGAGGAAAACTGATCGGTGTGTATGGGGATGAATGGCCTACGAAAGCGAGAAACAAATCTGCTGTCGAAGAACACTCTCGAGCCTACCATTGCATTAGAATCAGGCCAACGTAGTACTTTGCCGTGCCTTCTACGATTCAATCCTCTTTGAGACGTTCTTCAGCATTCGCCTGTCACTGGACTGTGTGTACCTGTCAATGGATCGAGTAGCGAACAAAACAGTAGTACCTTTGAGTCTTCACTGCGAGGTTTAGCAAGGTGTAGTTGCATAAGGTAGATGCAGGTAAATCTCTTTGGTCCTTTAATATTGGGTTGTCAAATATTAACCGTTTTTCTAGCTAGATTCCATATTTTAGATCATATGGGTCAACTTTAACATCATTCGAAAACTGAGATTTGGCAATCGTAGATAGGCTAACAGTGTTGGAACCCCCTTTAGTTAGCCTTATGATACAACGCCCTGAAGTTTCGCAAAAAAATCGCTATATTTGGAAATCCTATTATATTAAAGGCATAAATATTTACCAGACCCATGAAAAAAGCAAGATGCGTTCTCAGAAGAAAAATGGGTCTGTCGCTTTGGCTCTGAAAATTTCAATGTGAAAAATGCTCCTCGTGGTGATTGACCAGTTACAGAAAAAGAAAGTTAATGAAATTGTTGCGAAAGTTGAACTAGATTACCACGTGAGTAATCGTGACTTCACCAAGAAACTAGACGTCCACTGATAAATAGCTTGAAACCGTTTGAAGAAGGCTGGTTATTAAAAAAAAAAGCTCGATGCTTGAGTGTGCACGAATATGATTGTATTTCCATTAGCGAAAGTGTACAAAAAAAGTAAAATAGATATAGATCTATTTCCGGAACAGTTAATCAAGCGTAAGCAAAAACGAATCATACGTGACAATAACTAAGGAAACGTTACAAAAGTACTTCACAATCTGAGGCATAGCTCGGACTGACATCAACGAAGTCGATGTTATGTGCTTCGTTGAATTAGAGAGGATTCATGCGTTTGAGAAAAAAAAACCCGTTCGAAGCTCTACTGTCTACCCAACAAAACTACAAACAAGTCACTGAAAGGGATCAGCCAGAACTAACGAACAAAAAAGACGTCGTCTGCTACCATGAAAATGCCAAATTGTATGTACTTTCAGCCACTCGGCGGAAAACTGAGTAAATAGACATAAAAAATTTTGATGTATCGTTTTTATAGCCTGGATCTTGCACCATAAAAATTTTCTTTTAGTAGTAGAATGAATTTAGTTTCCACAAAGAAATGCAAAAATTACTACCAAAAAATCGCAGAAGTTCTATAGTGATGGGACTATGATATTACCAGAGAAATTGCAAAAGCTCATCAATAAAAATTAATTATTCTAAAAACATATATTTGCTTGAGTTTTGGCTTAAAAACGGCCAAAAATTTTCCGAAAATTCAATGCTAGCATTCGCTGGAATCAGGCTGTCATAAATGTTTATCTAAGGACTTCACTAATCTAAACTTCGAACTATCAGCTTGGACCTCAATCGGCTATAAGTATTTGGTCGTTAAGGATTCTATTTAGAATTCTAGGACCTAACATATAGAAAGTTTGTCGGAAATAACGAGAACATACATTTTGGGTTGTTCGTTTTTATCGGGTCTGAGCATCCGTTAGATCAGAGAGCGCTGTTAATACCAATTTAGTTTGGTCTCCTGGGGTTGGAGTGCGAGAATCTAATAGTCCTTTTATATAGTCTAAGCCTATATATGTTTCACGGAAACAGAACGCATCGAGCTCACACAGCACGCAACAATAGGGAAACACGTTACCACTAATGGTTAAAATGTACCCATTTTTATGTTAGCTAGGCCGAAGAGACGAAGAAAACTCAGCGAGGTCTCCGTTGCTGGTTTTCTCTTATAGAATTTAACAATTTATGCTTGCATTACAATACAGATAGTAGTAAGTGTCAAATCTTTCGATCTTGAGCAAATGATTTGGTTGGTTAATAAAATTTATGTCGAAATTAACTCGAAAGCGAAAAATGTTTGTTTGCCCTGTGCTTTAGGAACCGAATAGCATCGTGATAGATGATCAAGTTCTACTTCAGAACAGTAGCGTACATGGTAACGAAAGTATGGGAACGAAAAGAGGTGCTAAACGAGCCTTAATGAAGTACAACTGCACTGCCGTTTTTTTCCAATTTGCCTTTTTCAGTGATGAACGATGGATTGCAGATTGAAGCAGACCACTCCAGCCTTGTTGCTATTTACGAAAGCAGCAATGCACTTCAAACTGTAATGATGAACATATGAGATTAGGCATTAATTACCTTTCAGTGCAAACCTTTGAAAATTTTTCATGAGAATCTTTGAAGTGCTTTGCCGCTAATTAATTTCACTTTAAAAAGAAAACTTAATGCGGAATTAAGCTTTGGCTATTTTGCTTAACTGAAATGTAACTTAGCTTTGCTATATATATTGCAATGGGGCGACAGCGTTTTGACAAAGTTAAGGCATATCAGAAAAAATCAAAACGCACCTAAAATACAGTGGACAGGGTCTCAGTTTCTTAGAAGCCTGTATAACATATTGTATTTTGTGCTATGCAACACTTATGTAAAAAAAACTCGTCGTAATTAGCAGTACGCGTTCAACCCCGTGCAGCTTCTGGTGGTAACCGATACTCACGTGGACGCGATTCATTTCAATAATTTTTGTTAAATACATATACAAACACAGACATATTTTTCTTTATCTCTTTTTTTTATTGCCCTTCTGACCGTATTTTTCTTCTCTGTCCTCGTTCTTCATTATCTCCCCATTGCTTCACTACTGTGGGCTTCTTTTTGACCTTCATTATGATTATCATCGCCCGACATCGCTGTCATGAAGTTGAGGTTCTGCCTTGGTTAGAGAATCGGAGCTGAAAGCTGAGTAGAGGTCTGATGTCGTAGTCATATATTGCGTTCAACACGTGCAGCGGCAGTAATAGCAATGTGCCAACAATCGTGGTGGAGCCAGCGGAAACAGCTCGTTAGGCAGGGATTTTAGGCCACTTTCTTTGTTTAGCCGCACCCTAGTTATAGTGTACTTGCTTGTCAGCTCGATCACCATCATTCCTTCGCGCCGAATGTAATGCCTATTCCCCTTCAAGACCATCTTTCTTCTGTCCGCAGTGTCGTTAGTCCAGACCAGCAGCGTAGAGAGGGCCGCACTGGGGTAAACCCCTCAACGATAGAATACACAACTGCGCACAGAAGTCGCTTCGTCAACGCTAAAGGGAACGAGCCGCGGAACGAGAGGGAAAGAAAAAGCGGGGAAAAGGAATGAGAACAGTGTAGGCGAAAGAAAAAATAAAAATAAAAAACCCGAGTTTAACAATTGCTTACCTACCAGGTCCTGCTTCGCCCTCAAAAGAAAGCAGCAGCTACAGACGCCAAGCTTCTTCTTAACGAAGTGCTTATGCCACGACAGAGCACCTCACGACGCGAGTAAAAATCGAGGGAGTTGAATTTCGTGGCTTGTGGTTTCCGTCATGTCTCGTTGGGAATAGGTAAGAGGTTGGCTGAAACTATGTTGGCAGGCGCCAACTGCCGTCCACACACAGAGAGAAACATGCAGACAGGTGAATACACACTGTACCCTTCCGAACGCCCCCCAAGTTGTGTACAACAACATTGTACTAGAACTGGCACGTAACCTGAAAACGCAAGTCCTTGCAAGAGACACACAGATACGTGTATAGGTATTTTGAAAAGTAGCAGACCCATTTAAGTTTCTAAAATAACATTACACATGCTATATAGGAACGTTCATTCTAATACAAGAGTATTGTGCTCGTGCTATGGCTAAACGTGATCATGACTGATACGTAGAGCTCCTATTTATCACACGAGATCGATCCGTAGTCACGTCAGACACGCAAATAAAAACAGCTATTTGCTTATATCATTTCCATGCAGTTTCCGTGCCAGAATAAAAATTCATTCTGATGTTGTATTGCGGTCTTCCAGTCTGAGTTGTAATTTAGTTTTTATTTCTCAAAACAATGGGCTTCAAAGAGCGACACGTGGGACATTGAAAGCCTTTATCAAATATGCACATGCTCATGCCCAAGTATTCAAGTGAAGCCCAGTAAGTTGCGCATCATGCGGCACATGTACTAATTTGGCAAGCAAAAGAAAAATTAGAAGCGATAATAATTGTTCATCTCAGAAATCTCCAATTGTGATTTATAACTATGTTTAGGCAATATCTCAAGGTGTGTTTTACTATAGTGGACAAGCTATCTTCATTGTGACAATGTCAAATTAAAGCCGGGTTCGATAAAATAACTACATGTGTTGTCGTTTAGAGTCTGTCGTGTCATCATTTTTCATCGGCACAGATCGCCATTTCCAATTGGAAACTGACCATCTAATTCAAATTTCAGCCAAACCATACGTTTCCACATCCGCTTTCCGTTATGCCAAACTTTAAATCGGCGTCAGTTCGATATGGCCTTGTCAATCGCTTCATGCCCTACTTTTTACCTAAATGCTTACGATCCCTTCCGTCTTTAGGCCGAAATCACTCGAAGCGAAGCATGCTTACAAGACTGCTCAGGTATCGCTTCTAGAAGAAAAAAAGGCCTCTGTTGTACAGCTTAGCAGACCTATGGAATTGGCCCCCAGTGGGAAAAAAGCCGAAAACGTAATACCAACCTATAATACAGCTACACGTGGTAACGGCGCTTTCCGTAGTTGTCTTCTATTGTAGGGTATGATGGTGGCACCGTTCATGCGACGAGTCAATAAAATTACTCTATTTATCATCAAGTATAGTAAATACTATGATAATATGGAAACAAATTAAAGCTATCCGTGATACAAGGAAGATTGCCAGCTCCGGTGGCGAGTTTCCTTTTTGATTAAGTTGACCAGTTTTCGTCATATCTAATATGATTGTAAGTGTGACTGTTTCCTCGGCGTACGTGCAAACGCTATTCAAATGTGTGGATTCGGAGTACTAGGATGCACGCGACTCTTCACTGGTCGGGGATGTGCGAACGAGTTGAAAAGTACTCGTTTGACACAGGGCATCCAATTAGTGATTAAATATGTTCCTTTTGTTACGTTACTGTGCTGCCCGCCAAGGTGTGCATACTTAGGCCTTTTGACGTCTTACGTCCTCATCAACCTTTACGGTAACAACAATAAGTACGCATTTTGCTTACATATTGTATATGCAATGTTTAAAACATGACTCAGGTATGTTAACTACGTCGTCCAGCGTTTCTCGTTTCATAAGCTTGGCCGCTTCGATACAATGCCCTCCGTTCAGCACAGAGATATCTCGGAACCATCCACAAGTAACTTCAATCGCTCTGTGTATTTTGAATTTCGACCCACGCCCGACTGCTGTCCCAGTTTCAATTCGTGTGTAAATTAGACTGTAGACAGGAAACATGTGGTAACTTTTATGCGGTTCGATATTTAGGGCCAGGGTTCAACTCTAGGGTCTAGTATTTACAACCCTTCACCTACCGCGCCCTCAAACGTGCGTCGACTACGTTCGAACCTAAGCTAACGTCAACAAGTATCAGGGTGCAGCAGCAAAAGTTGTCGGTTATATATTACGCAAAGTTTTTATAACTTTTGGAGTAGCAAGTCGAAAGTCGTTTCGCTTTCTTCAATACGGGTATATATATCTTTCTCCACATAGCGATCTCGGCAACTGCGTTCCGTACGACGACAGGTGTGTTATTGTGTACAAACTATAGACGAGCTGGGCCATTTCATCTCAGCGATGTGATAGTAGGCGTTGGTACCCCGAATCGAATCAGGTTCTCGTATAACGCTGGGGACGAGAGTAACGACGAAGATAGAAGAAAAAAACACCTAGTGATAAACTGAAGGTCGAACATTCTAGTGGCAAGTGTCTATTGTTTTAAGCTTTTCTATCGTATAGCAACCGTATAACAACGGCTGCATATAGATTTTTTTTTGAAGTAAATAACCAATTTGTTTCAAATGCCTCAATGCCCTCCTTCTTTTTTTTTTCTGTAAACTGCAAATTTTCATGGGTGCGGACCTTTAGCGAGCTAGCACATGGTAACTACGCATTAGGAAAACATTCGAGGAAAAACGAGTAAACTTTTGATAAGTACTGTTTATCGTATCGACGGTAGAGTAGTTCTGTTCACTTACCTATGTATAAGACTTGCTTAATTGTTGGGTATGTTTACATGGTTTTAACGATACTCTCGTATATACCGGGCATTTCTAACAGTTTTTTTTTTTGATTTCTTTTGTATATAAACTGTTGAACTAAATTGGGTATTGCCTTTACCCATATCAAGCCGGTAAAATCGAATAGCGATTTTTTGTATGAGACTCTGTTGCGATGGACAATTCTGATCCGTCAAGCATTGACAGTTCAGTATTGACCGTATATTTATGTTTGAAAACTTATCAACCGGCTAAATAAGTAACAGCTTCACGTACAGATCGCTTCGTAAACTCGTGAGGCTAACCCGTACAATTTTTTTTCACGGTTACGCACATTTAAGATATTCGGTGGGCTCACCAGAGTGACCACGTAGTTTTTCCCACTCGACATGTTCATTAACCGACGAACTCCGGGCAGATACCCTTAGCATTTGTGTGCCTACTTTTGGCGTCGCCTGCACCTACCTGCTGGTCACGCTCAAAAATCTGTTGTAAATCAGCGCCCCTATCAAATATTTAATCTCTGATAAATCCCTAATCTTTTTCAATCAAAAGTTTCGAACTTTGCAGTATTGACGATGTGGAATATTAAGCCCCTTGCCGTTGTGGCAAATATCGCCGCTATACGTATGCAAACTCCTGTAATCGAGAGGTCACTACAACAACTAAATGAGTATACAGAGCTTTAAGCCGAACTGGCAGATTTCCGAAAGATGCGAATATAATTTGCTGACGGGTTTTGTCGTTTCCTTGGACCATACTCTCAACTATTGCGCAGGAAACATCAAAATCCTCACCTTTGAAAGTTATTTTCACACTTACTCATATTCTGTTAGTAAATCTAGTGTCAATTTTTAATGTAACAGTAATTTCCGATGATGGTATAAGGGTACAAGATCCAGGCCAAACGGCAAATGCATCAAAGTTTCTCATTGAAGTTCCCTTAATTTTTGATGGGTAGCTAAAAATACATCATCATCATGGTTGAACACTGTCTTCTGTCGACAAATTCCGGTCGATCTTTTTTTCGCTTGCTTGTTAAAGTCTGGATAGTTGTTGACAGCAGAGGTCCGAGTCGACCGTTTTATCAGGCGACGGTAACTAGCAATGCTAGATTCGTTTCTTAGCTGGTGATCCGAATTTAGATCTTGGGAATGAAGGAACCTTTCCGACGTCAGTTAGTTGACAGTCTTACGTAGCATAGGGTTTTAACTAAAAATATTATTAGGATTTACCTAACGCACCCTGTTTACGATAGAAGCGCGCTTAACATTGTGCGGCAAAGCACAAAGTAACGTCTCGGACCTTTGCATTCTAGTTAGAGATTCAGCTCTTGTTTCCGGAATGTACGCTTCAAGAAGCGAGCTAATTTCCATCTGTAGAAAACTTTCCTTTACACGTGAACGATCGCTCGGACAATTATGGACACGGTTTGTCTCAAAGTTGTAATACGTAAGTTAAATCTGAACAAAACAAGGAAAGGATATCTTGTTTTCCTTCTTAAACGCAAACATACGCAAAGTACATTGTGAGTCGTCCTTAACTGAAATAAACGTTATAATATTACTATAATAAGAATTGTAGATCAGAGCTCGGATCAACAATTCCGATATTTGATACTAATGACAAAAAGTAGCTTTTTACTGTAGAATATGAGTAAAACTGTCGTTAAATTTAGTTCAACCAAATGGCAGTGAATTCCTATTGAATTGCTTACGTTTTACTGAAGATAAATTAAAAACGTCAATATTAAGAATAGTCTGTTTAGTTTCATCAGAGGCCGATGATTGTAGGGATAGACTTTTGTAGTCAGTGGACGTTCGACTGCTATACTTCTTTGTCCTTTCGTGTCTTACCAAGCCGCTCAGACCCATTATGCCAGATGGCGGAATAGCTTAAATAGCCATTACATAACTGTGACTGCCTACTCAGATCGTTATATACTGCTCATATTTTTATAACAAATATACTAATTATATCTGGTCCAAATTTTAGCGTTGGCAATTTCCCCTGTTAGAGCAAACCGAGATAAGTTAGGTACGCATCTCATGGCAGTAAAAGCAGGGGGATTTTTGCACGGGGAAGCACTTCGAGATTACCACTCCTAGTACATACTACATGCCACTTGACCTGCAGTGACTTATAATTTTGTTAATATCTAATGTAATTTACTACACGTCCTTTAAACAAGTACAAAGTTTTTAATGATTGTTTTGATGCGAAGATATTATCGTGTGCACTTCATCCGATTCCGAAATCCGATTTCAAGACTCGAGCACAAATCCAAAGGATTTTCTTTCGACCACAAGCTTTGTAACGGTATTGTAAAATCGTCTCCAATGGGCCGCTCGATCGTCCGATCAGTGCTGCTGCTGCTGCTGCCGCTAGTATTGGCCACAGGGAAAAGTTCATTCGAGAAAATGCTGAACAAGTACTTTTGCATGGACTTCCCTTCTACCGCTAAATCATCAGGCGGAACGCAGAACGAATCGAAGGCAGTACGTAGCCTTTGAGGTAACAACAAGTGCCCCTTGGAATCATGTTCTACTGCTCACTGAATTTCGCTACGTGGCCATAATAAGCTACAATATCATACCCGCAATTCAACATGATAATCGAAAAATACATGAAGAACAGTAACGGTAAATCCTGTCAGACGTTTTGTGTGCAAAATTCGCTTTTCTGGATAAAAGTATCACCAGGGTACTTGGCTATTCAGGTATACGTTGCAACGATATAGATGCGCGAGTGATACATTTCTCGGTTGGGCAGGCAAACAGATAAACTAAAAACAATCATATCGTTAGAGTTAATTACATCACATTTTGAGATAGGGTGCAACGAGATGACATTGTTACTTTGGAAATGCCTGGCTTGTACGCACGGCTTGCGCGCCAACGGCTAAAGCGTATCCACATATATGTAATTATTTATATTTACTATTTATAATGGATTTAAAAGTGTTTTTTTTTTTCGGTTAGTAAGTGTACTTTACATTCGAAACGGCGCGAGGCATCCTATAGTCCCTGCAATAAACATTTTTATAGGCAATTTGTCCTTCTACAGATTGGACGTGCGGCATCCACCGAATAGGCGCTTGGCTCAAATAAGGTCAATTAACAAAGATCAAGCCAATCTATCAATTAATTTAATAACTAACTGCCCTCCTGGAAGCATGGACTGCTACCGCCGCTGATGCATGTGCTTGCTTTATGTAGGATCGGTAAGAAGTTTGACACGAAGGAGCATTACCATTGAACCAGTAATGTTTACCATAGTCATTTGAAGGAATTAACAAAATTCTACAGATATATACTAAAATACTACAGATTTCTCAGAGCATTTAAGAAATCCATCGACACGATCGGTACGCGTTTTAAAACAGAAAATCTCTGCGGACATCTACAGTTTCCAGTCATATGTGCATTGGGTGGGAAACTAACAAGTGATTGATCACACTGTCTACCTGTGAGGCAGAAAGTGAGCTCAACGTATGGTAGACAAAAATACAAAACATGTAGCTAGTGATAGCCTCGCGGGTCCAGATAAGATATGGGGCAAACATTGACGTAATTATGAAAGTGTCGCACTATTTAAATTAGCCGAATAGTAGGCCTATAACCCTGATAAAGCTATTCCATGTTAGAACTTTCGTATCAATTAGTATCTCAATCAAAAAATATGTGGTGAGCAAGCATACCATACTGGGTGAAGTCTATGCCTTTAGGATCTCATCGAAGGTTTCAAAACACACATATATCGATCTAAAGGTAAGTTTAAGTTGCTATACTCTAATAAATTTATGTAGCCCTGCCTAATAGGCGAAACGGCTACAGATCTCTTTGCAGTTCCTTAAAGGTAACTTTTTAGAGTATGACTAGCGGGCTCAATTCCTGATTGTAATCAGGTAAAGTTTATGAAGAAAATGCTTCAATGCTTAATACATGTGTCCGTGCAATGGGGCAGGTATTCGGATTAAGCACTTCCTGCTATGCCAAATTTAACTGCTAATGATAAATTCATGAAGTTTTTACTATAGAAAAATAAATGGAATGCAGAAGATTTACAGCCACACGTGCTTTTGTGATGCCTGCATCGGGTAAATACAACTTTTCTAGTATATATGAATGTTCTCTACGATATACGTTGACGTTACGTTTCTATTAATCTTACTTGTACGGTATTTCTTTGTTTGCTTTCTATTTGCATATGAGTCTTCGTGACCACTTCTGAAATATGGTCACAGTTTTCGTACATGTACTTATAGATATTTGCGGCAACACCTCTCTGGTCGTTCTGTGTGATCTCTAGCATACGTATAGGCGGACTGGGGTCGCTAGCATTCATAAAGCCCTCTTTTCACGGACCCCGTGTTTCGGCCTTAGACCGAACCTTTATATTAACAGCATGCTCACACAGACCGCTCGTGCAATAGATTAAATACAATATAATACAAATAATAAATTATTATATATTTAAGCATTTGTCAAGTTTAGCAAACTGAACGGTTCAAGCGGAATTGTTACATACTAATGTAGCAATTTGAAATTCAGATTGAACCCTTACTCAGTGCTAAAGGATAATTTTATCATTTGTTCGTAACGTACGTATTGGCCAATAATCCCCGGAGTAACCTTGTGAACACTGGACATTCAAGCTAGAGATAAATACGGTTACTTTAACTTAAATCTTTACTACCTAAACAAGTTGAACATAACAATCTTCAGCTATGGTTACACTATAGCTAGTTATATATAGTTATCTATAGGTGCCAATGCCATTCCAGTGCACAGAACGACGATCATTTTCCCTGCTGCAGAGGCGGATTCATCCTACAGCCCTTAAATCCTGCTTCTTCTTAATTATGCTTAAGTGAAACCGAAAACGAAGAAAGAAAAGAGATTCAAGGTTTGAGCATCTCTCCAAACAAAAAAAAAGATACAGATATTGCCTCAGGAAGCTGGGCGTGACTTAACCCGATTTCAAAAATAGGTCTAAAGACGAGAAATAAGTAAAAGTCACCAAACTTATGTAGTAATACGACGGATGTTTTTGGGTGAGATCTTTTCGAACTCGGTTCGTTTTCGTTTCCGTGTGAAGCCCGAAAGTCCGCTATTGGAATCGATAGTTGGTGCGTATGCGTATAAGATAATTTCGCAAACATACAGCTCAAATAAGAGCTTCTGATTTTCTAATACCTTGTCTTTTGTTTTGTTCGTCACTATCGTCGATTTTAGCTCGGTCCGGGTAACCAGAGTGCTAGAATCTTATATCCATTCCACTATCTAATATGTAGCAATAAAGCATTCTATATTCTAACATGTTAAGTATATAACTTGTTCTTGAAACATTTCAATAATCTACATTAATAAATAAAGAATCAAGTTTTGCTGCTGTGTAATACTATGTATGCATTATGAGCGTGTTAAGGCTATCAGGCGTGTGATGTCAGCACAAGCAACGACAAACCCTTGAAACGTATGCCATTTCGATCGGTATAAAGGGAGTAAAAAATGGGTCTGATTACCTTCTCTGCAGGACGTGATTAAATAAAGATAGTATATAGATTAAGATTAATTTTTGAATGAAGAAAATTTATTTTGGAACTCTGTCCGATGTACACTTTTACAGCAAAGACACAGAGGCGAGTCGCGAACAATTTCAAGCAGATTCACCTACGCGACTCATAATTAATCGGACTTATAATTAACTTATAATTAGTAAAAGGTAAGTTTGAAGCGGATAGAATGAGAGCGGATGTTTCCTGCAATATTGTATATATATATATATATACAATAAAAACAAAAAAAACAACTTTGCAGGTAGTACTTCGAAAGACGTGGCATCAAATGTATTGTTTTCGGCGAAAATTGTTGAAACGGCGAGTTCAAATTCAACGTCATCACACCTACATTAATCCACGTGTCACGTAGAAACATTATTTAAATTTATCAAGAGTTACAATGTGGTGCAGTGATTTTTCAGTTTTCGTAGTATAATGACGGGCGCCAATTGTTTTCATTTACTGCAAGAATCTATTTTACCAGCCATTCGGGAGGACTTAGATGAAAACAAGCAAGTTTCATTTCGTACAGGGAACGATCGAACGAGGTACCTATAAAGTATCATGGAGACTTGAAAGCATATCTTGATAAAAATCCCGCAAACAGATGGGTTTGACGAACATGTCCTGTAAAATACCTTGTGCGTTGTCTAGACCTAATGCCAATCGATTCCTTATTATGGGAAAATATGAAGTCTAGGTCAAAAAAACCGATCGGCACTCGAAGATATAGGTGCTGCAATTAAGCAAGAACGCGAATTGTTCATTGAAGCTTGTGAATCGGCAGGTCACCGGTATCAGCAACGTATTGATCACAACAATAATGAGCTTAGACACCTGCAGTAGAAAGAAAAATTATACATTTTATGTAGATTATTTTAAAATTAAAATATTCATTAAATACAGATAAAAAAAAAATCAAGGTTGGAGTCATTCAAACTGCGCATACATTCCTCGTAGGATAGAAATATATCTATATATATATATTTCGACTTGTCGATATAAAACGAAGTCATCACTCAACATTTGTTCTAAACATATGTAGTTACCTAAGGTTTATAACAGGCTGGCTTTATTCCGCCGTTTAATGTTCCTATTTAATGCTATTGTAATCTCTCATTCTGGCTTATAACGAACAACACACGAAAAAATTACTTTGAAAATCGCGCTTTTTAAGAAAATAGCTAGTAGAATAAGCACTAGTTCTTCTTTCAAACTAATGATGATAACTAACAAAATACGAAGAGCACCATAGACTCACCCTAAATTTTACGGCGCAATATCACCGTCGACTTCAGCAGTATCCATGCCTTTGCTCTGTTGCAGTGACCTAACTTTGTTGTTGATGTTTCCGCTGCCGGCACTGTTATCCACAAAATGTTCCCGTTATGAATATATGTCAACCTTGTAATGACGGGTAAATTTTATCGCGGCTATGCACCTACAGTATGTCTAGCTGTTTTAATTTTTTTTAATCTCTACAATTTCACTTGTATTTTTCAACCTCGCCCTCTGCTATTCCCTTCAGCGATGTTATGGCGTGCGGCCAATGCCGGCCAGGGTAGACGGGGCCGGCAACACTTTGGACTTAGTCCAGTTGGGTTAGGCTTCATTTGACGAGGGCCTGGAGATAGTGCGCCACGTTATTTATGAGCGGGCGATGGCGACTGAGGCTGTCGACGCTACTACGGGTGGTGTCGTAACATGTTGCCGCGAGCTGCTACTGATGCTTTGGAGTAGTTATTGGTTGGGTAGCCTTTGACCCGATTTCTGCTGATGCTTCTCTTCATGCTTATCCCTTCGCCGTCTTTCATTGTTAGCTCTTAGTTTTCAGCTAGCGGTTCAGTAGCTACTGCTGGTTCTTCAATCGCTGCTTCTTTCGTCGTCTCCTTAAACTTCGTCCGTCAATTTGGTCTTTCATGGGTATTACTCCGTACCTCTCAAAACTCTTGTTCGGCGCCATCTTGTCTGGATGGCTCATGAAGCGTTACCACAGAGATAGTCAGACCACGGGGCTAGGGGTGACTCCGATCGTTGCTGAAGCACAGCGACACCCAACGGCAGCAAACTACCGGCTTCGTCGAGCTCAGAAGAAGGGAAGAAAGACCATGGCGATGCTATTGGTAACAAAGCGGTTCCGTTTCCATTTTGCGCTCGTGAACACTCGCACTTCCGGCCTAACCAATGTTCCGAGCCGCCCAGCCTCGTTCACGCAGACGCTTGCCGCGAATGGCAAACGAAGCCATCTGTGTTTCTGGATTTAAGCGAAGAGAAACGCTGAGCGTTTGTGAGGGCGGTGTTTGAGGGGATTTTCAACATATTGTGTATTTTGATTGAGGGGATTGGGTTGGATCGAGAATCACCAGTTTTATATTTCGCGCATAAATGCAATCAGGGGATTTACTGGGATGACCGAATCTTACTTTCTGCTAAGGCTAGTTTCATCATAAAAAAAAATCATTCGGGGCTTATTAGCCGTTGCAGATGTTGATTTTTGGGTTAAGTAATAAGGAAGAGCTAGCAAAATTGCAACCAATTGGGCCACAACAAATTGCTGGCCATTACTCTGAAGAGCTTCTTTGTTCGAGATATTTGTCTTGCATCGACGCGCGCTAGACAAACATATTTTAGCTTTAAAGTAACAATCGACAGATTTGAAAATGTTGTTTTGATTACAAGATACGACTTTTGTTGGCACGTTCTGTTGCCTCTTGTCAGGGCAATGATTACATTAAATAATAGTGTTACAACGGCCCACAACATTTACAGACCATATAGCTCCTCCATTGCGAGCCGCTGTTATTCTAAGTGGTCAGTTGAAGCTAGGATCACTAGAACCTGCCAGCTGCCACCAGAAAAGATTAGTAAGTACGAACTAGCGTCAGAGCACGAGACGCTTCATTCGGTCGGGCTAATCTTTTTTCTTTTTTAAATATAAATACCCTTCGCCTCGTGACCGAGTAATCCCAAGACAAGATTTTTTTAGGCTTAATATACAGGCAAACAGAAACTCGTAGATATCATTTGGGGAACATAAATTGCAATGATTCAATCTGACCTCCATCCAAGCGCTATTCCTAAAGAGAGAAACTTGGCATGCGCTTCTCGAAAGTCCATAGACAGTTTCTACAAGCCACAAAATGTCGACACTGATTTTTCTTCCTAAAAAATATCGTATGTTTAAACTTGTGTATTATATAATAAGAAAACAACATCAAAACTTGTCCTAATAAGTGACGCAACGGCCTTATCCTTTTTGATTAAAGAAAGACACACTCCGCGATGTTTCTATACAGTCTAGACAATTGAAAAGTTTCACTACGAGGTTTTTGTTAACAAACTTCCTCGTCTAATAGAATAAACATGACGTTAGCGTTTTCTTACAGATAGACATGGTTCAAGTGTGTGTCCTTGCGAATACCGTGCGACGCTCGCCGTAGTCGAAACCTTCAAAAATATTATATATAATGATATATAGAGAGAATTTTCCCTTTAACATATCTCATTTCAGTAATGGAACCGAGAGATTAGTGGGATCCCAAACGAAAATATGATCACTATATGGCTACCGTACACACTTGCTTTCGCTATCTCTTCTAGCCTTTAGTGTTATTCAACCCACATAATCCTGCTATAGAAAATGTAACATAGATAGATGGATCAAATGTATTGACTATTTTTTTTTTTTTTTTTTTTGCTCTTTTGCAAGTCCGAGCACATCTCTACCTTCTGTTCATTATGTATACTAATTGAAGTTCTATCGTGCCGCACACAAAAGTTGAACGGGGAAAAACGTGTTATGTGTTACATTCAGCCTCAAAGTGTATACACGTATTGCACACGCCTTATCTGCTGTTTACGATTTACCGTACAAGTAAGGAAACTAGTGTTTTCTATACGCTTTTCGGTCAATACATATCCCTGTTAAATTTGCCGTCTAAATAAAAGACAACGGGTTTCATTTAAAAGTAGTCCTGAGTTGTTCATCCGTGTAGAAGGTAAAGCCACGAAGGTGAGCGTCGATGAAGCGAACGATGAAAATTCATCGCCGCAAGAACTGAAAGATACAATAGAAGCTCCCATTCAAAGTATAGGACGGCAGTTTGATGATGCTTGCCATTTGTGGCCTGGCGCAGGAATAGAGCAGGATAACCTGATCTCGTCTGTCGGATCTTTTTTCCTTAATAAGTTTTTTTTAACTCGACACAGTCAAATCGAATAAACTTGCCGATCGATCGGTTGGTCTGTAGGAAGCTATTTCCACTGCATTAGGTCCCACAAAACGTAAAACTTAATTTTTCTTTATAATTCTTTAATTTAAGATAAAGATCTGATTCGAACTTCGGCCTTAGTTTATTTTCTGGGGTCATGTATTGCGACTTTGGGTTTATGTTTGCATGCAGACGACCATAATACCTTGCTGGATTTATAAAGTTCATAAATTCTACGATTTTGCGCAAACTTGAGGGACTTGAAATGGTTAAAGACAACCTATATTTTTAGCCAATTCCCGAGCTGTTTGTTGCCCGCCTTCTTTCAAAGGTGCCTTCAGATGGTCGGCATTAAACTCAGATAGTTAGCCAAAGTGGAAGGGCACCTTCTATGCCCCAAATGCCACTCATGAATGGCCGTCTTAGCGATAGTGCCGTTACTGTGACCAAGGCTAATCCTCCGAGCTTTTTTGGCGGCGTTCTACGTTTGGCTTCGGCAAAACGCCTAGTACAGAAAGCACCAAAGATGCATTTTTCGTCCGAACATCTATATTTGAGGAGTTCTTTCAAGCTAAAATTGCTTTCATAACACAATACCGTTATAGCATGTTGATAATGCCGGAAGAACGGTATATCAGAAGTGAATAACACGTAAGGATAAGTTGGAGTGGCAACGTTCTTTTCAATCCGTGTCTGTAAGTTATTTGAAAGATGTTGAAGGGTCAGATCCAGCAGCTTTCTCAAATTTTCATTGCCGCTATGCACATCGCTATCGAAGTACAGTACAGACTTCACCGGTTCCTGCCAGATTTTAGCGAAGATCAATATGACAAGGAAAACAAGTGCCATTTTTCATGGTAAGGTAATAGGTTAGAACAGGACTAAAAAAGACCCAACTGCATTGCGTGCCAGTGCGCCATAAAGAAACAGGTGATTGTACAAAAGTGTATGTCCTGCCGATCAAGCTGGCTGGCAACTAAACGTTCAATTTCTTCATTTCTATTCAGAGTGACGTGCACGCTTGCTCCTAACCCGGGAATTATATAAAACAAATGAAAATGCAAACGACGAATCGTCTGCCTATAATTCGGTAGATCAGTAGACGGTTGTATGATTCCTGTACACCGATAATATAGGGTGTGAGGAAAAGTTGCTCCCAGCTTATTACCAACTGTGGCAGACTTTATAACCGGTCAAAATTGAATTTTAAACCTTCTGTATTTAGGGCGTGCAGCAGAGTGAAACTGTCAAGCAGGAGAACTAACCCGAATTGGTGAAATTTGTGCGGTAGCTGTAAGAAATTCTTTTAGAAAATGTGGCTAGGAGTTCGGATATTCGCTGCGGTTCATTCAAACTCTAAATTTATTATACGAATAATGGAATACACAATACAACACGGTGGTTCCAGGCTACACTTGAAAAAAAGCAGGAACAAAGGGAGAGGTTTGGAATTTCTATTCTCGTTCTACTTTCTGGGAACCACTATAGTTTGCAGAATGGATATTTCCACAATAGTATATCCGTTGGTTGTTTTATATATTATACTTTGCAGTTACAGAAAAAGGAATAGGCAAAAAACCCGTATAAAAAAACGACAGTAGATTTGACTTTCATTCAATAAAAATAGCTCAGGCAGAGCTTATGACTGAGCCGATTCGCCACTTGAAATTTTTGTTGAATTTTCGCCGAAATATATATCAAACGACCTCATAGGTTTTAGCCTCAAAAAATATTTGCTCCCAACAATAGCAGGACTAATATTACGAAAAATTTGCATCAGGCCGGTTCGTTAGTGCACCGTTCGTTATGTCCTATTATATGTCACAAATTTCATATCTAGAATAGGCGTTCGCAGCAACATAATCGAAGGCTTTCAGGTGCTACGACGTCATAGATAGCTAGGCGATATTAACGACTGTTTTCGATTGTATTGTTTGGATTATTCCATCATAATGGCCATATTTAGTTTTCGATTGTCGACTTACAGTCACTTGCCAGCGTACGTTCGAACGGCGCTGGGTCAAAAGGAATAGGCAAACCATTGGTCGACTTGATACAAGGCCAACAGGCCAATAGAACTTCTACTCTGGCTCTCTTTTCTACGATAGGCCCCTATCGATATCGTCACTTTAAGGACCTGCTGGCAAGCTGGCGAGTTCTCTCAGATTTAAGTCTCCGCCTATGACATTAAACCGTAGATACTTCAGAGTAAACAAAGAATTTGTTTTATAACTCAAATATCATTAGTTAGAAAGCTTATCGCTACTCTTCTTTGTCAGCGCAGACACTTTTTGCTGGTTTCCATATGTAACACAGGAGGGTACACCAAGCCAAACCATAATGCTAACTAATTGCACATTTACTTACATTTCAAAAGTTACACAAACGTGTAAGCTAAGTAAAGACCAACTCCGACGGTTGAACTTGAACTAACTCTAGAAAATTACCTTTATTCTAGCTTCCCAAGCAAATGTATGGTATTACATTATTATTAATTAGTAGAAGCTAGGTGAATTTACCAAGGTATATAGCATAGACTCAAGAAAACATTAAATATTAAATCATAAACATAGAATAGTTACTTAAAATTGCTTTAGATAACAGGAAGCTCTTAGGTATACCGTGCAATGATGCTGCTCAACTGCTAACCTCAGACTTCGCTGAGTTCGCAGATGTGGCAAACTTATTATGAATGAAATCGTTCACTTACTACGGCGCCTGTAAAAGGACAATCTGTGATAAATAGACGTAGAGACAACGTTTTTTGCTTGCATTTCAACATCTAGGCCAAAGTTAATCAACAAAATTCAGGGTTTATAAATGACCGGTATACATCACATTGTAGATGGAAAGGCTTTGTTGACTCACTGCGCATAGTTTGTAGGTTTCAACATTTGAATTCCTATAATTCGACTGCTAGCAAAGACGTGAGATTCTTGCAGAAAGCACTTGTATATTGCTTTGAATTGATGATTGGTTGTTCGTCTACAAAGTGTTTGTAGTCTGCCTAGAGATCGAATTTTTCATCTGGCTGATTATTTTTTACACGCTGGATCTTAGTTGTAAAAGCTATAGGTGTAGCTGTCTTTTCAGTCATTGGTCCTCGCCGTCTCCTTCAGACTGTCTACTAAACACAAGCATTGATAAGTTTGACTTTTAAGATGCCGGCAAAGCTGTTTCAACTATCCGTCGAGAAGATACGATGACCTGGCTTACACATTAAGCAAATGCTGAGGTTTTGGTCAGGTACTAGCTGGCAGTGTTCTGCTCCAAAATAGCGGAAGCATGGAAATTTAGCGAATTAGCGAAATCGGGATGGAAAACGGGCATTACAAGAAAACAACTAGAACAAAGAAAAATAAAAGTCGAGAATGTATTAGGCGGCTTCCTGCCCACTAGTTGATTACATAAATGATAGTTTCTAGCGATAGCTCCATCGTTCTAAGTCGAAGCCTAAGAAAAAGGGGAAAACTGGCCTCGTTCGAGAATGCAAGCCCACGTCATTTGGGCACCCGTAGAATCGGGTCCTCGCAAATGGGTAATATGAGTTCTGATCATGCTACTAAAAAGCTCCGGTAAAGCTATCGATGCTAAAAGCCCTTTATCTGCCAAGCATCATAGCTATGAAATGCCTTTAGGATTATCATAGTGGAATCAAAAATTACATTACTGAACTCTACCTTAGTAATGAACTTAGGGAACGCCACGTATGGCTGAACTCCTTATGCTTTAAGTGGGGTTTCGACCCCGATCGTCTCAGCAGCTGGCATTCACAAGTTTCTCATCAACTATAGATCACTTTACTATCGAAAAGGCATGTTGAAGTTGGGCTTGGTGTTGCTGCGTAACCCCGTTGGTTGGCTGGGTTAACGTGTTCTTCTCGCAAAAGTGTTCTATAAAAGACCACGTTGGCTGGGTTAACGTGTTCTTCTCGCAAAAGTGTTCTATAAAAGACCACGTTGGCTTAAAGAGCCTCCGACAGCCGCTATGGGCCCAGCAGTAATAGGCTGTTCTAGGGTTTACAGTTGCTTTTTGACCGGATCGCCATTTTTTTTGTGCTAAAGATGACATTTCCTTGTATTTGAAACAATTTGTTGAAATTCATCAAGCAAGTGAGGCATTTAGCCTGTTACAAAGGCCCGGTTTACTATTATGGGATCTATCGCAAATTAGTCCTAAGATTCAGAGGATTATCGATGTCTTTACAAATTACTTATATCTATGGCTGCTTTAAAGGCGTTGTTTATGTGTTAGTCCCTTGAACGGGATTAAGTTAAACTTGTATAATTTTGTTTCAGCAGATCGATTTCAGGGACACAGTACTACATAGAACACCGATCGAGTTTTTGTATGGACAGTAGATCAAAAGCTGCTCTCGTTAACTAACAAATCTGTAAAACGGGTCATCGTTGCTCGAGCACCGTACAGAAATGGGTTCGATAATATTAAAAAAATAATAGCCGGCCACCCAAGGATGTATGTACGATTATTTGTCGTTGTTGTTATTAGTATGGCGGCTCTATGTCTCCCAGTTAAAGCTACTATCAAGGAAAGGTCAAAAAGAAATGCACCGTCAAATCAAGGGGCTGGATGTCGCTTACGCTTTGCTTATATCGTGTCTGAAACTCTAATCATTACGACTATACAAATATAAGCTATTCGTATTGGTCGTTACTACTTTACTCCTTGAATTAACGAAGCTCCTGTGGTAAGCAGCACTTGAAGCCGATAGCGTTAAGGTAAATTAGTGAGGAATTCATTGAAGGTGTTGTTTGTGCTTATAGTACCCATAGCTTTTGGGTGTAAAATTTGAAAAGCAATGTTTTATCGTGGGTATTTGCCCCGTAATCTTGCAGTCGTAATGCGTTTGTTTACCAAAACATAGACCGTGTACCATTGGCTTGTTAATCGGTAACGTATTAAAGATATTTAGTGGCTTGGGTTCGAGATTCACCTTATTTCGTGCTTGAGGCCAGCTGTCTGACGGCAGTGCCCGACGTAGGGCCCGAAACAATTAGTCCTCGTGATAGCCTAGTGGGTGACCTGCGTACCTGTTGATCCGATAATGCGTAAGCACAGTTTGTTAACAGATTGCCATTGGAAAATGATGAAGATATTGAAACGATTTGATGTTGCAAAGTTCAAATTCTATTTATTCGTTGACAGCAGTAGGACTAGGTACTGATGTTATTTATTATGCTTCTGTCATAAGGCATAGTAATGCTGAATTTAGGATATAAGGCGGAAAGTGCTTAATTACCCGAGCATTTACAGCGCGCAGTAGAATTCCTTTGTTTGAAGTAATAAGAGTTTCAAGGCTTTTTTTTTTTTATAGTGATGCTGATACTAATAATAGGAGGAACTCGTTCACTCGTGGAAAAATACAGTTTCAGAAAGCATCGTGACGTCTTATTAATATATTAAATTTAATTATATTAAATTATATATTAAAATATATTATTATTAAATTACGAAATATATTAAATTGCTTCCAACCTACTTCATTTAACGTTTACTATACTAGATATAAAGACAGCACATTCAGAATCATCAGTATGAATTATTTATTCGCTTGTAGCATTGTTTGACCAGTTTTAGGACGCACACCGAGCACCACCTAGTGTTTTTTTTTTTTTTTTTTCTATATTTTAATCTGTTATCACACAGCGTGGCCTAGAATAAATAAACGATACACAGTCCACACGAAAACACTGACCTGTCATTCACGTCCTAATTCTACAATACTTCGTTCTGAAATGGCTTAAAAACAATATCGAGCACTTTTTGCGAATTTTTTAAAGAACAAAAAAAATCATCGTGTATTATTTTAATAGGCAACGACCATAATTGTTTGATTATTATCTTTGTTAATTGTGTTATTATTGCCACTAGTCTATAACAACTAATAGTTAGTGATTTTACTTAAAAGTAGTCCAAATGTAAGTTTATCATGCACTATTTCTAAAAATTATGTAGCGACTGTTGAAACTATACGTAACAGTATATTGGTTATGTACAATTATCGAATAGTTATTTTGGCCCATTATTAAAGAACACGGTAATTTTTTCCTATATAATATAAATATGATCGTTACTTAGTAATTAAGTACGACGGTTACGCTTCTCGTATCCACACTATTCTCGTATCTGTGAAATATATCTTGCATTTCTAATAATGCCTATATATATATATATATATATATATATATATATGTATATATAGTTTTGTAGGATTTTAACAATTAGTACATTCGTGGGTAGTCAGCTGGTATAGATGTGAAGTATCTGGGGCCTTCCTTACAAATTCAGCGTTACGGCATCTTCCGACCGATTCATCTTCAGTGACCCGTTTTACCGAGATGGTCTGCATATCGGATAATCTATGTCCTCCTGTGCGTTGATGCGAAGTGTATTACGTCATCTGTGGCTCACCATGAGACGTGAGACGTAATAGGGGAAAGCTGGCCAAAAATCAAAGGATATCAATTGCCAATACGGTGTTGGGCAGTAGCTTCTTTTTACCCTCTGCGGTCGGTCGGCCCGCCCGCCAGCCAGCCAGCCAGCCAGCCAGCCAGCCAGCCAGCCAGTGCGATCAATGTTGGTATTTTCCGAATCATTACAACCTTAGAGAAACGTTTACAAGTAATTTATGATGCTCGCAGCCCTGGCTAAAGGAACAATATATTCAACATGCTATAATAATAAAATATCTGGCAATAGAAGATTCGGGTAGATTCATATTCGCACCCGTTTTAGCTGCATATTACCTTCGCAGTAAGACGTCTTCCATATACCGAATGGCTTCGACAGAAAGCTCCCAGTTTAAACGGAGCCTGCAGTTGGACGAATACAGTATTTTAGCGTAGATGTTAAATTTTTGTGCAATAGTTTCTGCAAATTTGCGTTACACGTGCTTTACTATTTGTTGTCCTGGCATGGCGTGACGGGCCTGCTGGCAAGCACACATTTTTCAAACAGGACGGCTTCGGGTGTCACAAGATCGGCACTAATATATGCTTACAGGAGTCTTCATAATAGTGACCTTTTCAGTGGGTAAATCTATTTTTTTCTTATTTCCGTAAGCTTTCTTCCGCGGATTATCATTCACTCAACTAAATATTACTTGTCAAAAACATTTTATCTTTATCTCAAACGTCGTCAAATCTCATATCTGTGCACCCGTATGTTATCTCAGCACGCTCAACGGGATCGACCGCAAACCCAACGTCTGGCCTGATTCGTAACAACGGTATCACTAAGCGGTACTAAGACTTCGCGTTTCAAAGTGAATCACTTGTTCTATCTGTTTACACAGTTGAAAACATGAAAACGAAACTCTATAGACAAACATACATGTCACACAGTATCGGTCATACGTCTGCATTATCTGCGAAACCTGCCCTAATAACTTGACAAACCCAGACCTTGACGTTCGATCCGGCCTGTTGTTCGACGCAGCGGGAATCGCGCCACGCAGGGCTCAGGCTGCAGTCCGTGTGTACTACGGGCTGCACTGGTCAATAGTAGCTGCTGTTGTAAGCATTGTTTGTGCCTTGATGTGGGTTTGTGCTTGAGAATATGCATGCGCATGCACATGGACATGCAGAAATACAGGGGTGGCAATTGCTCCATTCGATCTAGTTCACGTGTTTAGGGAGAAAACTGAAAGGCGAATGGGACGGGCCTTCCGTGCTGGGCAATATGCACCATAACCCTGTATGGTACGTGGGAAACAAACCATATCATTAGAAATGGTAGGCTATATAATGAGATGGTCTCGTTTACTGTTGAAGAAAGGAAAGCAGGTCGGATGCGTGCTTTGCCTTGTGATTAGCGAGCGGTGGTGGAAAGCAGAACAATTTCGAAAAAGCCAATACAGAGCCTGATTCCATTTCGAGAAATCTAATTCATCGATCAGAATGCGTCTGTTGATTTTGGTAGAATGCCAGGTAGCACGAAACAAAGCGAAAGGAAGCGGCTAAGGCAACTGTACTCGCTTGATGTAATTCACGTCTTTGACTTGAGGTTGTGGCGCTATGAGATAGTAACACTACTGGGAATCAATAGTGGAAAACGAACACACTTTTTGATCGGCCAAATGCAAGCATTGCTTTTTTACATCTTGAGCTTCGTCAAGATGCTACACTATAGCCAACTTTACTGCGGTGGAAAAGAGTCCAAATAAAAATCGAGTCTGAAGGAGAGTAACACGCTTGTTCTATCGTTTGCTAGCTGGCGCCGCGACACTTCACTGAAAATAACTCCAATGTTGCATAGAGGTGCTACCCGTATCGATGTCTTCCATAGGGAGTTCGAACGAAGACGGTTACGATGAAGAGTGATGGGAAACATCCGATTCCCAACAAACAGGTGAAGAGTCTAGAAGAGAAAAAGTTTGCGTGAACGCACGTCGGCGTATAAACCATACAAATAGCCAGATCTTGTGTTCGTGTCAGACATATGCAGATAGCAAAGCATATTGAGCAACGAAGCGTTACGATCTTTTATGTTACCTTACATAATTCAGCGATGCTAGAACCCTGGGCCGGCGTTGCGTTTTTTGAGACAGTAGAAAATTGTAGGTATTATTGGACGGGAACAAGCAGAGGGTTATGATACGTTCTTGCGGAAATGCAACGACAATTCTTTACTTTTCTACGGCTAATGTTATCTACGGTTAATTTTTTCATTTGATAGGTAGTCTGACCGGTAGCTCTGTCGCAGGAAGTAGAGCTCGTCTTTTTTGCCAATCACATGTTAGTAGAATATTTTAATAAACTACGAAGGGTAACAAAAAACTAAAAAACACCATGAATTAAGAGTGCAAAGGGCGAGCACAAGCATTACAATTAGAAAAAAATTAAATTTGCTCATTTCACCCTCAGATTCCTGTGCTAACAAGCTTCTAAGAAGGAATGCTATTGGTAGCTGCTGACAAAACGATAATCGGTGATTTCGAATAAAAAAACAGATTGTAACAAAGATTTTTCTTTATTTATTTTTCTTTTAAGATGAAAATCTAAACATGAGATTCATGTTTCGTGCTACCCGCTTCCTTGTCCTCTGCTAATTAATGCTCAGTTTTGTTAGTTAGTAATTTTTCCAACAGGTAGAGTCTAACTCCAGAAATTTTTTTTAATTTACTAGAGGTTTTTCTCGTACTGAACCTTCTGTCGCCTTTGTCTTGCAAATTATATAAAGATGCTATCTGAACAGAATAGATAATTACATATAATATACATAATATTCGCCGGTATATAATAAAAAATAGAAAGGTATCGTGTCGAATGATGCGCCAATTGTACAGTCGTCAACCGCTTGTTCAAGATCGTAGCTGATCGTATATACTTTGATTTTTCTATGATTCTTATCCCTTCTTCGCTAATCGGTGAGCTGGCAGGCACTTTCAGTTTCATGAGCATGTAACAATATAACAAAAAAAAAAGAACGTTCCTTTATGCTGTCTTTAACACTTCTAGTAGAACAAGGTGCGTATCTATTCGCTGTTCTATGAGCCTTTTGTCGCAGACCGATTCGATTCTGCATTTTTATCTCAGCTAGAAAAAATCGCTATTTTTCTATAAAAAAAAAAAAGAAACATAACATTACGAAGAGTTTGAACCATACGATTCCTCTATTGCTAGTAAATTCATTTTAGAAATGGTCCTTGTTAATGTACTTCGACAATATGAACAAACCTCTATGACCGTTTCCATTCCCCACATCTACTGTTCGGTGTCCGAAGAATGGATATCGGTAAAGATAGTTAATGGGGACAGTTTACCCGTAGCTATGTCGGTCAGAGACGTCAGTGACAGCTTTGGATTTTACCGTTGCTCCAAAAAGTTACTTCAGTTTTCAATAATATTGGTGTTGCTCCATCACTAGAAAAGCTGAGTATCTTTTTTGAGCGTTGACAAACGTTAACTTTGCCAAAGTACAAACTCTGCTGAATGAAGTTCGGCGGCCTCATTGAAAATTACGCATTAAAATTCTTATAATTCAATGTTGGCTAGTGTTTTTCAACCGGATAGAGTTATACGGATACGTAATAACAGCCTAACTAATAATTCCTTAGTATTTTAGCGAGTAGAACCTAAATAGTCCTAGGGACCGACTGATAGCAGCATTTGAAGGCTTAAAGAATTCATGGAAAATGCTGATAGCTAAGAAAGATTGTTTCATTCATCATCATTATCTACTTACGATCATTAGTTATATATATATATATATATATATATATATAAGCTCGTTTAAAATAATTCATCGTTCGCCATATTAAAAGCGGTCTGGCTCAGAGAATTTTATACACACGCGGCATTTGGCCTTACGTATCTACTAGCATATACATTGTTGTAGGTAAAAAGATTCACTTATCGTTAGCTGACCTTGAATGTACGTTGACATATAGTTTAAACAACATATTTTTCGATAGATTCCACCAGTTATTACAATATATACATACAAGGCTTCCGTGATAAAATAAGGCATCCGTTAGAACGATTGAAATGCTATGTTTCTAGAATATATTCTAATGGAACAGAGGTACTCAAGGCTAACCCCGGTGTACATTTTCATCTGCACTGTGACGATTTCCTTGAAGGACACGTCACGTAGGATACTCTACGCAGGCCCTGTACTCTGGTGGTACATTTATTAACAGCAAGTGGCCTATTTAATTTTACAGTAAGGATATATTTTGCGTTGCACTTCGCAGGTGTGCCGAACTGGGAAATGCATAAAGAAAAACATAAATCTATAGTGATGTGTACAGAACCGCAAGGCGAAGTATATCGCATGGGAATACGAGTTAGCCTGGAAGAAGTCCTCATTTCGAAGCGTTACATTATCTCAGCGGCAGAGTACCCTGCTAGTACTCCGGAAATTGTAGAGAAACACTTTATTTCAAAAGCCGTTTGAGGAACTAACCGAGAACAGTGGCATATCTAATAAGGCTGAATGAGTAAATTTTACTTGATACTGTGAATAATTATTTTGTATAGCGGGTAGTAAAGGAGCCACCTTTGTTTTAATATTGTTGTAATGTCTAACCATACCATAGAATGTGTACATGCATCTGCATGCAAGTCAGCGCTATAACGTATGTGACTCACATGACCTAGAAGTGTCGAACGCCATTGTTTACGCAGTAATTCTCTTCTAAAACATAGTTACACAATAAAGGGGAAAAAAATCATCGGTTTATGCTCTACGTACAACTACATGTACACCCGTGCAAACGTGCACAGTCGCATGCAATAAGTCTTACTCGTTATGCTACTCACTAACACAACTATCGTTTACAATGCCATATGCAAAATCAAGTGAATTACAGTTGTACATGTAAAATGGCGCATAGACATCACTTGAAGTAAGTTTTCGTTGACCTTCAATCTAGTCATCACGAACATGACTTCAGACTCGGTGTTTCATTCTGTCTGTATCTGCGGCCTGTCGGGGCAATGTTTATGGCTCGAGAAGTTGGCATCACTCCAGTGTCCGTTCAGCTTGCGTATGTACGGTTGCCTTTCTACGATGCGTTTGTCTGTCCAAGGAAGAAATTCTCCCTCCGACAGCCTGTGATAGGAAGGGCCTTGCTGGCCCTCCAGGCCACGTCCTTTTCTCTCTGCCAGGCCTCTCTAGCAACATCCTTAGACTGCGCACCAACGAACAGCGTTTATCCGGAAAGCCATTAATAAGCAAAGTGTGTGGCTAAATTTAGAAATCTATATCTAAATATATATTTAGTGAATTATATTTAAATCAGGAAAATCACGCTGAGAAGGAAAGCGCTGAATGGCTGCCGACTAGATAGATTCGCCGATCGTACGTGTCCTGCTTGTTGTACCATATACAATTAAGGACGCCTTATTTACTCTTCTCCAAATTGCTTTTTGAGTGTTTCATCAAGAGGCAAAAGACAGGGAAGGAAGGAAGTCTGTCTGCCAAGATTTCGCATCGCACGCTCTAAGAGAAATACAGTCATATTTGTCGCTCGACTAATTAATGTGTGTATGCGCAAACTAATGTCACATATGCCGTATCAAAAAGACCAGAATAAAATGGACAAACGTACCAAAAGAACGTGGCCATTGACTTCATAAAGAACAGTGGGTTGTCAGTCGTTTCAAGATTTCGTACACAGCACAAATACTACTTTGTTGCTTAGGTTTATGCACAAACCGCTTCCTATTGACATCTCCCAGGAAAATCCAATCACTTGTAGAGTCTCTCGTAAGAAGCTTTGAGCAATGTTATTTTGGCTGCTTGAAAACAGCTTTTTCTCTACTTGTAGAACAATAGTAGTTATTGTTCCTGTTTAAGGTACTTTATTAGTGGCTTGATGGCCTGCTCATAAGATGACGCGATATTTCACCGAACTAGTGTATAGAAATGGCCTAAGGCCCTGGGAAACGCTATTCTTTAAACGTCCGTATAAATGCTATAAACATACAAAGTATTATCTGGCTAAATAAGAGCAGCAAATTGCTGGCTATTTGGTCATGGCTTAATGACCACGTTCCAACATGGATGATTCGAAACCATGTTGATTAATTCGTCGACTGTTCATAAATACGCTAATTAATTGAGACAAGGTTACGATAATAAGGTCAGACAAGTGGTAATTTTAAAAGCTTCAACTACATGCGATAGATAATATATAGTGTCTACCATTGAATACGTTCGTGGTCGAGCTGATGACCGATTGCATATACTATATCGCCGGTTCCCGCTTGTTAGTGTCTTAAACGCTATTGAATATATTGCTTTCCGCTGCTTTGGCTAACGTTGCCCCTGCCCAAACACTGCCACTGAAATCACGTGAAGAAAGGAAACTCGTAGGCCACCAGTTCAGCGTTTCTCCACTTTGATATTCATCAACGGACCGTTACATCCCATCCTGTTTCCATTTGTTCTCTTACATCGCCGCAGACACGGACAAGCTTGTTTCAGCCCAGGGTGCTGGTACCGATCTCACTGGGCCACTGGACTGGCCTTGTCTGTGGGTCTGTCCTAAAAAGCGATAGAAAAAATGAAACATGCGTTCTCACTTGTGTCGGCCGCTACAGTTTAAAAGCCTGTCAGCCCAGTCGCTCGCCCGCTAAACCTACTAGTCCCAGTCGCGTAGGGCGCTCGTGCGCTATCAACGACGAGCATTGCGCTGCCCCGTAAATCCGAAAAGGGAATAGTTATTACTGTTAAGGCTCGAAGGTGCGAGTGACTGATTAAGGCGCCTTTTACACAAAACTTTTAAGCGTCAGTATAATAAAACGCTATTCAATCTATGGTTCATACATTGTATTAGCTGCGTAAATTAAATGGTCGCACATAAGCATGCATGTAATACTTAGGTCACTGTTTTAAAACCGTGTTGGGTTCACACTATTCCTGTTGCATGATAAATCAAGATGCAGCAGGCCTCTAAAATACAGTACAGAGAAATTTGTATCTGTTGATTCTTGGTAAGGTATTCTTTTTTGTGTGCACTTTGGTCGCTGCAAGAGCTCGCAGACGAGGCATCATATTAAAACACCCCCGGAGGTATACGCAAAGAAAATGGCGTATGTGGTGGCACGTCGACCTCGTTATGTTACTTAGGAATCGGCTAAAGCGATGTGCGGCTTGATCATTTTCTCTTCATGTCTATCATTGATAACACTACATATGGCGGAACAACTACAAAATGAACCCCAGTGGATTCCTGAGGCGAAAATTTACGTTCAACACCCTTCTTATCATTAAAATCATAATTAGAATGAAATCTGTAAGACGACATAGCGACAGGAAGACTATGCTGTTTTTAAGATTATGAGTATAAGGAATACACAACTCTCTTTAAAGGAAAAGAGAGTTGTGTATTCCGCGAAAGCTTCACGGTTCATCTTTTCAAAATCCAAATGTGTAGTTTTTACACATTTGGAAAAATTAATTGAAACAGAGTAAGATCACCCATTGGAGTTCCATCTGTAATTAGTAGCACATACGTGTACAACGATGTGTTCTTGCACCATTACTACATTCAACTGATGAGCCATATAGTGACAACGATTAGAACGTTTGTTTTTCTTTGACAAGCAACACTATTTTGTCAAGCGTCAAATACCGCGGACAACGTAACGTTGTCGCCATCGTTGCCAAGCGAAAGTAGGCGCTGAAGGCCATAACCTGTTTCAAAAAGTAATGCTTTCTTTCTTTTTATTAACCACACCCTCCCAAACCGTAACTTCCCTTTTCTCTGCGCCCGTTCTAATATTTAGCTAGCGTCGCGTGTAGTTTCACTTTGGCAATGAATCCTCAGCTCCAGCTGAAGTCGGAAGGAACTTCGATCGTTATTTGAAGTTCGCAGCCCTGGTTAGCCTTTGCTAGGGTCCTACACAGGCCAAGGTTTTAGGCGAATTCTACAGAGTAGCAGGCCCTTAGGGCGAAGTCGCGCAAGCTGATACAGTTTCAGTGCGGTGGTTTAAACTTGCATTGTTATCTCTATGCATGAGTGATTTTGGGAGGTAACTGGTCAGGTTTGTCGCACAAGTCGATAGCTGAACTGATTTTACAATGGTATGAGACATTTGCGAAGCGCGTGGGTATCCCAACGGAGGCGATACGTCAGAGGCTGCATGGTAACAAGCAAATGAAATAGTACCAGAAATTTCGACAGATAAATATAGTTTGTATACAAGATGAATATTCTTTTACTACACGCCTTGTCTTGTTTAGGGGGTTCATACTGAGAAACGACACTGCTATTAAATCGCTAATAGAAAAAAAAACAATCTAAAATACTCAATAACAATAAATATCGAAAATTATTCGAAGCAGTGATAAACTAATAGTGTCATCTACTCCGAGCGCAAGAGCCTGTCTATATAGATATACCACAATTGGTTAGCCGAACCTGATGGGATGCAATCTTGCGTGGAAGACAAACGAACAAAGAGTCCTCATATGATCATAAAACACCGATACGTACGCGTGAAGGATAGCAAATACTGAAGATCCGTTTTAGCGGGCGCGAATAAGCTGTCAAAAGCTGCTCTATGAGAGATTAGCTATTGTTTCATCTAGCTCTTCTATTAGCAGTTTAAAGATCAATGTTACGATTGTTCAAGCTTTTAATACATTTTTATTATATGTGCATTAAGCTCTTCTGTCACAAAAGCAGACAACAATTCGAGTATGTTGTTTCACGAAGGACTATAATGGCAGGCAGCTCTCGAGCTCAATATACAATAGATTCGATACAAAACACAAACAGCTACCAATTCTACTCGCAGAAATAACAACTTAGCAGTGATGAAAAACAGTATAGAAATAAATCGAAAGGAACATCTCAAATGTGTTGTGCATTAACTTATCTTACGATGCTTTAAAAGAAATAGGCTCAAAAATGCTTGGTCGTATTTGACGTCCAATGCACAGAGGATATCGGCGAAGAAATTGTCTAGCCCCATAGTTTCTTGCTTTATAGTAATGACAATAAGTAATTTACAATAGTATTTTTCTACTATCAACTAACACCAACGTCCGCCGTCAAAGAAGTCTATCACTTACGATTACGCATTTGCGCAGCGTAACGAAAACAAGTATCCGTCCGAAGTTTCAATGCAGTTTAGAGCAGAAAAATTTTTTGGCTTGCGTGCGGAATGGCCCTTCGTATAGTTATCAAAACCAGGAATCGTCGATACTCCCTCGGGGAATTGCGACATCAACCAACTGATATGCCTTGACCGGATCTTTATCGTTCCTGGACGGTCCATAGGCCATGAGAGGCCCGGCCTTCAGTTAGCTCTCTCTCTCTCTCTCTCTCTCTCTCTCTCTCTCTCTCTCTCGTGGTTAGTTTTGTTTCCTTCAGCTCTCTTGTCTGTGTTACAGCCTAAGACCGAGGACGACAGTACTTCCTAATGGATTAGACGAGTCATGTGAATCAGGCCCCCACAGTATTGCGATTTATCGAAAAGTTTGAGGCCAACATCTATCTCGCCTGCTTCCTATATACAAGAAGGGCGGCTAAAATAGTAGTCAAGACGAACCGTGCAAACGAAGTGTTGCAAAAAAGTTGCTATAGCTGTAATAGCAGTTGACATGTATGCAGTGAATTTGTATGTGACTTCTTCTTTTGTAAAGGACCAAGTTTATTGTAAATCCATGACAAGCTACGTAAACATAGTCTTGGTGAAGTTCTTTTAGTTCTTCTTCTTCTGTAACTTAATTACTCATATTACGTAATTTACATACAATCTAAGAGTATGGAATGCTTTAAACTCCAATAAAACAAGCATGAAATGTCTGATATCGAAAATGGGATCTTAAATAGAGACGGTAAAGATAATATGATTATACTCATTCCTAAACGTAATCTTTTGTTCAAAAGACGATGGCCGCACATTATCCAACATACAACTTATCCATAGACGCTATCTGCTGAGATTCGCCGCCGACGCCACGATAGGCCAATTGACAACAGACAGTCGTAGACCCTAGCGTTGATGAATTTAATTTTCGGTATAAACTGAATCGAACGAGATTCACGGTCGTTGTCCTTTAATTAGACCTGCTGGTATAAGGTGCCAATGAAAAAACTATGAATAGTACGTTCTATGCTTTTGTACTCGAGATCTTTAATCAAATATGTATGGAGTGTCATTCATTTGAGCTCGAAGAATAAAAGCGGAGGAGGACTCATGCCTCATGTATCTAAAAACATAAATCTGTTTCTGTGGCTCGAAATTTAGCCTTATGAGTACGAGAGAGACATTAAGAGGGTTACGAAGGTGCCGGCATCGATCGACAAGGCATGTTTTACGCAATTCATATATTAAGTGACTAGCAAAGTTTTATTAAAGATTTCCGAACCCCGCTAACAACGTCCCGTCTCTCCCCAGATCATTATACAATATATGGGGAAGATAGTGTTCTGTATGTAAAACTGTGGGTGACAAGCCAGTGGACATCAACCGGGCAAACGATGAAATATCAGGCATTATGAAGTAATTCTTCTAAAAAATGAGTCCCAAAACAAGCTTTCATAGGACATGAAACTGGAAAAAACTGCGGGGTAAATGTACTCGAAGGATGCTGGTGACGGTGCCATTTAGGAATGAGGTGCCGAAAAAGAGGACCGTTAGCAATATTTTGCAATGACTTATATAAATGGAAGCGTGATAATGTTGCAATGAAGTCCCCTCAATATAAACGCGGCCTCTAAGCTTGTGATACCATTCAGCGAAAATCGTTGCTGTAATATTTTCCCACCAAAGCAAACCATAAATGTATGATTCAGTTAAGCCAGATGTGGTTTTTTGAAGAAGTGCTACCTTATTCATGAAGTCGTTGATTCGCAGTTGCCCACGTAGGCGATGAGCGTCGTCCCTCCAGATGCACCGAATGTGATCTGTTTCCTCAACTGTTGCCACAGAAATAAACGTACGATTTATGAAGTGTCTTCGTGCTGATGACTCCTTAAACTCTTCGAAGTATTTAATTTCAGAATTGTGACAAGAAAAAGATCATGTGTTAATGAGCTTACTAGCTAGAATTGTATCGTGCACAGACAACCAATTACGATTCTACAGACACGTGCATATTTTGTCCCTAGGTTTTGTTGTACTGCCAGAGAGAAGAATTGGTATAGTCCTATTTTTTTTTTTTTGATATGGAGTACGACTATTTCGAACCACAGTATGTACGCGCCGAGATCTTCGTCAACACTATTTTTTAATCTGTCAAAGAAATTAAGCCATTTGCGAAGTTAACGAGAAGGAAAAAGAGACGATTACGATAGTAGATCGAACTTGGTCCTACAGTACTAGATGTCAAAGGTATATCTTCTCCAAATACCGCTATGGTGGCTACAGTTCAATGACCTGAACTGATCCCCGTCAAATTTCAACATAATTGTTACATAGAGCGTCTTACATCGAAAAATGTTTATTTATCAAGTTTCTACAATGAACAAAAACAACAAATATTATCATACTTAAGATTATTAACAAAGATCTGACACTATTGTTTATGTGCTAAGTGCATAACACTACGTTCATCTAGAGTCTTCCGTGCCCCTTCAGGAACGTGAAGTCGAAATGGCGTCTTCATGTTTCCTTTGAAAAAAAAACTGGAAAAGAAAAAAAAAAGTGCAATTTATCTGTTTTTATATTTTTTTATCTTTCTTTTTCATGTGGTAAGCTGAGAAGATTTTATAAAAAACAAAAAATTTACATATATCCACATGAGCAGCTCTGTCAGCCTAAAAGAACGATTTCATTTATACATACGTTGGCAAACAATGATTTTCTAATGAAAACAAAAGATAAGCAGATTATTCGATCAATTGGATTAAAGTTATTCTAGTATTATATATTATCTAGTATATTCACTAATCAAAAAGCGTAGATTATCTCGTTAAAGCAAGGATGTTACGCTTCATTGTAAATGTACGCGATTCACACCTTTTCAACTATTTATTTACGTTTTTTTTTTCTCCCTTAAAGCGTTCTTCTAGAAAATTTAATAGAAGCTAAAATAATACCTGTTGGTCACAGCTTTTTCAATAGTTTTCCGAACATAAATTTCGATCACCAGTGTTATTAATACCAGTTTTTCCTAGTTGCCTTTGTCGTGATTAGTCGATTATTGCTAGCCGTAATAGAAAGCCCTGGTGTAGATCTCGAGTTGGATGGCAACACTGAATGAGGGTAACAACTGCTGGATAGACTAATTCAGGTAGACCGAAATTTTAGCGTAGGCTCAAACACAACGGGAGCGATGAGACAATGCCGCATACCGAAATTCAGCTTTACTATTATACATTAACGGTATTAGAGAGAGACGATATAAAATAAGCATCAATCGATAAAATACACCATATATATAATTCTGTCAATATATCTATAGCTTAATTACGGACCCAGATAATATACCAGCCAACAGATAATTCGCCTTACGTTCCAGCCTGCTCGTGCCGTGACAGAAAACCGGCGTTCGGGAATAAACTCTAGCAGAATGGCAGAATATCTTTTCAGCTGACGTGAAACCAGATCGTCTATTCTGTTTGCATAGAATCTATAGATATATTTGGATAAATTGTCGTCCACTAACGTCTACGAACGCAAACATTCTGTTCTAAATGATTCTAAAGAAACTATGATATTAATAAACATATATACATATATTCGTTTATTTTTGCTATGATGTTTGCTACAATTGCCCTATTGTTACTTTAAACAGTTAATTTTAGAACTATTTCGTTTGGATTTGAATTAGATCAAGGTAATGATCGTGTTATACAACTTTAGTCATTTTTGGGATACACGGTTATAAACGTTTTTTTAAACTTAGTGTTTACAAACTTGTCTACAATATCTTGTATAAAGCGCTCAAGTAAACAAGGTTCTTAAGATTAGGAAGTCTCCACTGATTACTGTTTTATTTTATTTATTTTACTGATTTATATTATATGGTAAAAAAAATAAAGTATACGCAAAGATGATGCCATAACGAAAATAAAAAAAAAACACCGTAAGCACAATTATGACCATCTAGTGAACTTATATCCCGAAAACTCTAATAGAATATTACTGAAAAGTTATATTTTTAATTTATTTAAACTTTTTAACAGTCGATATTAGAATCTTCATGCGCATAAATCGGCATTTGGTATCAGTGAGGACGTCTCGGTTTTGATGAACCATGTCCAGTATAGAGATCACGGGCAAAAAATACGCCTGCCCACGTGTGTGTTTGTTAGTATGGAATGCTATCCACAAAAACTGTAGGGTACTCATATACGTAGATTAGGACAAAATAGAACGAAAAAATCAGATTAAAAAAAATCATGCAGACACAGACAAATGTGAGCCCTAGACTTTTAGCTTTGAATTTCCGTAAGATATAATTAAATTTATGATGATTAATCTAGTCCGTCAGGCGCACCCTAACCCTTGCTTTTTTTCTTCCAAGGAAAACTGATTGGTCTGTTTTATATATTCTTACCTACCGCGCAAAGTTTTGCCATAGCGCTAGTCGTGCAAATAGCTGATTTACTAAGGCAAGATGTAATCATCCAACTCAATCTGATCGGTACCACTGCCGTTTAATATCACACAATTTATGTACATAGCTAGATATAGATGAATTTTAGAAACCGTGAGCCAACAGGTTAATTTTTAATTTAAGGTGCTATTTGTATTACGTTGCTACAAGCGAATCCAGCAGATTTATAACGGTGAATAACTTTTGAACGACTTGAGCAAAAATGGTCATTCTTTTTTTTTTTTTTAACACGAATCAAAAGTAGTCCCGTCTACTTTTTAGGCATTTGTCTCAACAATTCGACAATTTCTGGACAGTTATATACTCACAATTGGGCTTTCCATATAGTAAGCTCTCTATCTATGTTGTAAGGTGACGAGCCAGTAAGCATTAAAAGGTGTTTTGTCGTAGGGACAGCGATTGTCGATGGACAGGTGATACATCTGGTATGGTACAAGCAGCTCCTGCTTAAACTGCCGAAGGCAGCACGTTTTTCTTATATATGGAACGGAAAAATGGCATACGTTTAATAAAAGAAGTGTCAAATGTGTGAAATTAATCTAGCTATGGCCATATTCTAGCACAATTCAAAGGGAAAGTGATTTTCAACGTACAAAGATCTGTAGTGACTAACAGATTTTATGTGAAAGTTGGCCGCTTTTCTGAACTTAAATTTGATGGATGAAGTCGTTACTGCTGTGCCATGTTGCAAATTGCAGAAGCTACTATAATGGTTAGATAATTTCCATACTACACAGAGAAACACCAGAGAGTAGATCTCGACAATGTGTCGGGTTCAATGACGTTGTTGTTTAAACAAATCGACAATCGGATACGATTGCCGACCAGTTGTCCTTCTTAACGCATGGAGCGCCTCGTAACCAAACGGACTTAGATGGGGAAAATAGGTAAGTTAATGTTGAATATCCCTTTTCTCAAGCCCCGAATTAATTTATGCATGACAATGAGGTCTGACATCGCCATTAAGTGACTGGAATGCGCACTTTCGGTCTGCCGACGCTCTAAGGGTCCGTTGGAGAACTCGGGATAGCGCACTCTATCCATTGTTTTATTTTCGGCAAATACCTCATACTAGCAGGTACCGTTGCTGTCTAATGCAAGTCCTACCTTCACCTCACTCCCGAGCCTAGTTAACATTGCCATCGAATTTGCTTTCTCGCCAGGGCAGCGGCATGTTCTCGTTTGGTTCCTCTCTGGCTGACGGGAGAAATTGATCCATACCTGGTCTAAGGGGATCATATGTTCAAGGCGAGCTTCTTTTTATTAATTAAAGTTCCGAATATGAAATATATATGGGATACACCACACGCATTTACAATTCGCCAGTAGTTAATTCATAAGGAACCAATTTTTACTCAGTTTCTGCATTTTAAATATTTTAAGTTAAGACTCCTTCAGACCTTACAATTTTGACCGGTAAAACCCTCAGACTCTAGGTTCTGCTTTCGTAAAAAACACCATTGGTTTCGGCAACGCGTTTCTGTCCTTTAAGTCTCGCTACCTGGTCGCCTCCTTGCTAGTCTTCGACACTCGAACCTCTGTTGTTGAAGAAGTTGTACCACTGACATATGGTGCGCTCACTTAGGGCCTCCTTGCTTAATCTCTCCGCCGATAACTTTCCGCAGCGCTGCAACCTTTGAAGAACAAAAATTTCACCGAAGAACGTTGATCTTGAGAAGACCACGTACGCATGTTTTTCTTTTGAACTCATTTCTGCTAAAACTCCCAGAAAGGTGGAAAATGATTATTTTCCACTATTCTAGGGGTTTTGAGAAGACTGGAATATTTACCAGCCAAATTTCGTCTGCTAGCACTGTGTGGATCAAAAGTTATTCAAATTTAGAGTCCACCGAGTTCGTTTGAAACTGTCTGCTCTTTCTAGAATAAATAATCAAATGTAAACCAGGCGCAGCAAGCCAGATAGGGAATGAAACAACCTTCAAATAGCCTGATCTGAAGCTTTCAAGGACTACTGCCGTGCAGGCTTCAAAAGCTATCGGCAAATGAGTCGCGAAGAACAATGGCGATGTATCAAAGATCCCATATGTTACCTAACGTAATACGACCAAAATGAGACATGCAAAAAGACGCTGACGCATGCATGCAGCCGTAGCACTGCTTGTCGAATGAAAAAGGGAAAATTCTGGACATAAGTTTACAGAGAGGTCCGTATTAATTGGGTCAGGTATTCCGATGATTACAGGGCGAGGTAAGATGAGTTCCTACCAGCTTACTAAAAGCAACAGACACCATAAATCCTACAATAAAAAAAGCAATTTAATGAACACCCTGCAATGCGTAGGTATGGCCCAAATCAGTAGTATACGTACTTGAATCGGCACAAATATGTTCCAGCAGACACATATATATATATATCCACTTGAAATTTCTAACGGAGTGAATATACAGCCACCAAAAATCAGTTCTAGTGTAGTATTTTTTCGACAGAAAATAGAACGAGTCAGCTAATGTGATCTCGAAATTATAATATAAATTATAAAAAAAAAAAAGAAAAAAACGTTATATAGAAGCAGGTTCAGTCCCGTCTGGTGTGTAAGCAGTCGCACCGAATTTTACCAAGAGATACAAATGGCACAGTGTGGATGGGCAGTCGCTACTCTTAAACAGCATTTTATAGATTTAACTTGTTTCGGAAATTTCACACGGAGACATATATTAAAAATTTGGCAAATGAAAACTTCGATAATAACTTTTGGGCATAAGGGTTTTGCGACTACAATTATACTCTACACCAACTTGCAAACTATGCCGCCATAGTTTTATAATTGAATTTTTCCTTTACCGAATATGTGACTATATGGTCATATTATTTTTCCTCAGACTTGAACTGTAAATCTGGTAAACAAGAAGATTTTCGTCATATCGACTATATAATGGTAAAAAAAAAAGAATTAAGAAAAAAAAACAAGCAATTCTAATAAATCTAATTCTAATAAATAGAAGCTGATTACTGACTTAAAAAAGTTGAAAAAGAAAGATGATTTCGCAGACGATATCTGTGCATCCTTTGCAAACTGTTTTCCCAAATCGATTTCAAGCATCTTGCAAAAACTATGTAACTTTCAGTATTTAATTAACCCAACATGGCTAGACAACCAGCACCCATACAAATTTAGAATTGTAATGTTATGATAAATTTACGTGAGCACCTCAATAATATCTATTGAAAAATGTATTCTTGCACAGGCAATTCTGCGTGCTATAAATCTATTTGTAACAGAACTCGTTAGCTGACGTCAATGATGCAACGGTAGGCGATTCGTTCATTCGAGGAGCTCTGTCCACGTCGCTGCTATTCCTCATTTAACGCGGCCTGATTAGGACAAACGTTCACATCTCGCTTCTAATGCTGTCGTAATAGCCATTTTTTTTCTAAACGCGTGCCATTAACTGTGTTTAGCTGATTTTGACACAGCGGCACATGTCTAAACCATCTAATGGCGTTTGGAAATCAACGATCGGACTATTCGCCTAACTAAAACGTTATATCAGTGCTCTTTGTGCGTATATATTATAAATACTAATTCGAATCTGTATTTAGTCACCATAAATTAATGCCTTAAGCGACTGTATCGTTCAATAGTTTCTTTTACTACAAAAAAGTATAGATGACAAGGTACAGTGTGTCTTTCTTAGCCCTTTGCGATTAAATCCGGGCTTGAGAAAGCTCTCTACGGGCAATGACATACGAAAGAGCTGAAACGTGTTCCGTTTAGGACGGGCTTACTAGGCCATGGTCCTGTTTCTTACAAATTTCAAAGCAAATGAAACCTTACTTTGCGAATCGAGATAGCACCGTACCAGCTAACCTAATTGTTGTGACTGAATATCTGCACTATTTTTAAGCAATTCCTGTTTTGTTTGAATTTCGCAAAAGTTGTCCAGAACGGGCCGTGTCGAACGTTATGCGCGCCCACATGTTAGACTTCTGCTGTGCTCTTGCGAGCGCATCTGCATAGGCGGTTGATAATTTTTGAAAAAAAATCTCTGCGAGGGTTTAATTCAAGCGCAAATCCTGGAATGAAAGCCAAAAATCTCTTCTGCTGCGGGCGATGAACGTGCTCACCCATAATAAGTTGCTTTCTGTCTATAGCTGTTCTGAAAAGCTGAACGGGTAATCAGAGCCACCAACTAGTTCGGTTCTGTTGTCACCACCTGCATCGGTAACCCGCTGCCTGAATATCAGCCCCGATTCGCCGGTGTCCGATTGGCCATCGGACTGAGCTAACACTGAATTACCTCTACTCATTTAAACGTTAGCTAGTTAGGTAGTAAGAATGTGGCTATTGTCCATGGGCACGACATACCTTCTGAGTCCAATTTGGACAAGAATGGCACGAAGTTCTTCAACTCGTATGTTTACCGCTGCTGCCATCGTAACGAAAGCATGTTCTCACTACTAACAAGCGGGGAAAATATAGGCAGGCAAAACGAGGATGGAACGTTTTTAGGCAAGGCCAGTTACTGATAATGGAATTCGTCCGCTCTGTGCGAAAGGACGAAGATAAGCATGGTCGGAGCAATAGCGAGTAATAAAAATAAACGCGGAAACAATAACGTTACGTAAAAATTGAGTGAAAACAGCTGTAAACACTGAAAGCAAAATTCGAATGAGCGGCTTTTTGCTTATTGATTGTTACTGTACAAACTAATTGAGATTTTGAGCTTTTCCACAGACATTTCCTCAACCTCTGAAGTGTATCGTCGAAAAACAAATGCTCTGATTCCGCTATAAAAGTTACTTGTTTCAAAACGTTACTAAATATCACAACAAACGACCGAAATAATTAATCAATGACAATATTAAAAGGCATAAAAAGCCCTAACATATTCCTCAAGCTATAAAAAATGAATCCTATATAAACAATTATTTTTCAGCGTTTAGTCGAACACTTTTTATGCATTTGTCAGGAAGGTAGTAGGAAAAAACCACTGAGAGTTTGGAACGTTAATAAAAGAGAATGTCCATTGTGATAATGGTTCACCTCTTTCATACCCAAGAATCGAGAATGTTCTTTCATTCTAATAATAATCCACAGCCTAAAATCATACATGCACGTTGATATTAGCTGCACGACCTGGCTGTACGTACCTGCAAGCTTCGAAACGCGTACAAAGCAGTTGAGATATCTGTCAGATTATGTGTATTCCATTTGCCATGTTGCAGCTTTTCCTAGTATGCCGATCTTGTGTCTCTGTGATAGAGGATAACCTTCACAATTATGCATGACCGGCTGAACTGACATTGCTTTACACATGGGAGGTAAATATAGTTCAATCGTATGCTACGGCACTCACGGTATACTTTAAAAGCAATCAACCTCGGACGTCTCCACTAGCCATTTGACAAATTACAACTATACAGTAAATTAAATGCGACAAAAACAGCAGAATTTTTTGTTGATCGCCGCTTTTTCACTAGAAACAGAAATTGAAACATGTTTATATTGCTGGTATTTCTAGCGTTCTCTTCCCGGTAACCATCCAACGTAAGAACTGTCGTTATTCTTTTTCCAACGTTTATGGTGGGGGTGTCACTATAGATGCCGATTTCGAATAATCCAGATAAAGCCAGATTTGAAGTCTCTAGCTCTATACTATTTCGAAGGCGCCTTGTAATCAATTCATTTTAAGCAAAAGAAACAAAATTTTCTATAACCAACATGAAAAAACAGAGGCCGACATTGCAGGTTAGGGCCATGTTTTGCTTTGGTTTAGCCGAATTCACACCCTCTGGGCTTGTAAACGCCTGTCAAGGATTATGAATCAGATATTTTTTGTGTCCCAGAGTCTTAGAATGCCTATATCGGAACGCCATGGGTGAATTCTTGAAGAACTTAGGCATCTCTCTCTCTCTCTCTCTCTCTCTCTATCTCTCAATCACGCAGAAGCTGTTTAGCGGTATATTGCGTGAAGCGGTTGAAACAGACACGTGCCAACTGAACGTGTTCTCAATTAGAAAGTTACGGCTACTTTTTAGTTTGTCAACATCAGCGACAATGATCCACCTATTAGACAGAGTGATGTCATCGGTGCAAATAGTAGTATCGTATAATTAAAGTACTAGTTGAGATCAAGCACTGTGGCCTGCGATATATATATGGGGACAGATGAATCAAGTAGTGATAGAGCTGCGGAAACGACAGTTGTGCCGCCTCAGATACTCGAACTTCATATGTCAGTGCACCACTCATAACCAGAAGGCGTTGAAACCAAACAGATTTATAATCTGCTTTCCTGACCTATATGTCTGGGTACACGATAACAATATGTTTAATATGATAGGAATGGTAGATTTTTTTAAGCCTAAAATCCTGACAACTGAGAACGGCAGGAGCTGGAAGAGGTTCGCCCAGCGGTGATTGATGGCAACTATAAAAAGCGATTTGAATGGCAAATCCAGCTAGATTATGACTTCGAAAGCCAAGCGTTACAGCTGCCAGATCAGTTTCAAGAATGCGACTCATTGCCAGCCGAAGCTATCGTTAGAGAACCGCCGATAGGAAAAACAGTACAAAGCTAAACAGTTGTACTATAGCCATCCGCCTCAACGATCAAGGACCTCATAAAGAAGGTCATGGCAGCATCCAAGTCTAGAAGACCAGCTCGAATATGCGACACCTTGCATATTCGCAGTGCTCATGAGGACGATAGTGGATTTTGCAACGAAGCCAGACTTTGAGGAGACCCTAAGAGTTATACAGGGAAATTGAAGAAGCCATAGCTCTCGCACTCCTTTCTTCGAAACTCTTGAATAGTATTGACATCCTTGTATTTAAGGAGACTTGGGTAAGTAGCGAACGTTTCTATATTGCGTACTGCTGTGCAGTGAAAAACAACGTACCAGACCGCCCTAGTAAAAACCGTTTTGTACAATCAAAATAGGCAATGTCGCAGCGTGCCTAATGGAGAACAAGGTAATTGCCTTGCGTGGCCAGTGACTAAGTGTAGTAACAGCCTATGTTCTACCAGCTGATTAAGAATCAGCATACGTACTAATGGAAGTGTGCTGGAAGCGATCCTTCCCGTTCTGCCTCTCGTCTAATCACTGCTGGCGGTTTCAACACCCACCTCGACCGAATTGGAAACCTTTTTCCACACTTGGACTTTGGTTGCTGGTGGTCGATCCTATCTTGTCACTGATTTTCCTAGAACATTATAAAGTTCGGTTATCGATATTCCTGCGACAAACATTATCAGGGATAAGGTAATGTTTTAAGATGAAAATAATTTTCCATTAAAGGGAGCAAGGATTTGTGCTCACTGACCAATGGCAATATACCTCACTGTATAAGCTGTACTTGTGCGGGATGTCAATAGCCGAGATCCGCCGTCACGCCTAAATGTATATGACCTCCTTGAACGTACCCAAAAAGTTCCCTCCGTATCTGGCGTGGGGAATACCATAACGTATGTGTAACATTCGTTTGAAGTTCCTCAGTCTACAGCACAGCTTTTCTGTAGGCTGTGGCTCAGCTATACTTGTAGCCTTGTTTAAAAAGCCCAAATGGCTTTCAAGCTGATGCCCGAAATACAGAGCTCTGCCTCTTAGCTTCCGTCTTTACGACGACGTGTCGAAAAACGTACGCATCGCAACAGCAACATGTCTTAAACGGCTAGAGACCCGTTTGATTGCTAATGCAGAACATCAACCACAAAAGTGGCAGAGGCGCAGCGCGGCGCAACGCCGCATTAGCTTCTTGGTCGTCATACGTCACATATATATGTCATAGAATGCAACACCACGCGAGGAGCTCTTTCCTGAAGAAGCGTGGGAAGAGAGGATCTCCATACAATACAGTATCCTTCAACAAGGCTTTACAGTGCAAGAAGCAATGCAAGGTTTTGGGAGCTTACGCAACAAGAAGGCTGCCAGTCTTTTAGATAAAGTCAGCAACGAGCACCTCAAATGCGGCATCGTTCTGGCACCACGCTGGACGACGCTATATGATAAATGTTTACGTTTTCGTACACTTCCAACCCAGTGGAGAGATGCTACCCAGCTAGTGATCTTTAAAGGAAAGGACAACCAACCGCCTTGCCATCATGACGAAGAATACCGGAGGGAAGCGTTTGTTATAAGCTGCTCGGCAGCTTACTGGCTAAGAGACTGAACAGCTATGCGTGCACGCAATCCCAATAGAGAAACATGAGCCCCGAAGAGGGCATTCTATAGAAACGGCGTACAGGATCCTGATGTTAAGAGAGCACAAGCCACGCCGCACAATCCGCAGTGTTCATAGACGTCAAGGCTAACCTTCCAATTGGTCTCGTGGATAAGATGATGTTTACGCTGGCCAAGGGAAGTTTTTTCTGAATTTACTCAACCTTCCCGTCGCCATTCTACAGGAGGATAGTATAAGCATCAACAAATAGGTGGCCAAATTCCCACTCTTTACACAAATAGCTGACCTGGCTTAGAGAAACAATATAAGCCCACTTATTTTCCATCTTCTTGAAGGTCTTTTCTAATAATATAAGAGGGTTAATGAAATATGTCGAAGTAATTTCGTAGGTAGATGCCTTAGTGATATACGAATCGAACAGGCTCCAAGTGCATAACAAACCTAGCTTCACGCGGCAATCATTGATTTGAGATTGGTTGTAAACCTGACCAAGATGAAGGCGATGGAGTTTAGAAGGGAAAGCAAGATAGCGGCTACCCACACCTTCTAGCTTGCCAGACTGCCTTTTGTCTTTAAAACAGTTTTCGCGCTTGAGGTTGTTGTCCTCTACAAAACGTAAAAGTTTAATTGCTCTTGTCGTCGAAAGATAGAAGAAGGCGGTGTTGGCTGCATAGGCCATCAAATCGTTAATTGTTTTCACGACCACTCTCAGCTATTCGAACCTCACAAGAAAATTTCCTTCTCAAAAAAGTGCTGGGATTACACATAGTGACCCGAAATCGCCTCACATATCTCTTGGCTGACTTGCCGCTGCTCTCTGAGAACCTACGTCGTCGATTTGAGCTCTCAGCAACGGAAGCCTCAAAGGTGTACCTTAACATAAATCCGCGCAGATTACTGGGGATTTTTTTTTATCACCGATACGATGATGAAAAATAAGTGGAAAGTAAGGAACTGGCTAAACACATCGTCTGTTTCCTTTTCATTCGTAAGTTCCACCATAGACTTTGCAGAATTTGCGAGTGCCGTACGATTGCCTAAAGCTAGATCTAGGAATACGGACGATCCTTGAACAATGATCGATTACGCAGTAATCTTAATTCACGTATTCTGTCTAGAGACAAGAACGAGACGCACGTGTGCCTCTGAACGAATCACGGTTCAGGCAGATAGTCCCTCAAACGCTTACTCTTGTTTAATTTGTTTCAGGTCTTCGCCTTGTATTATCCTTCAATAATAAACCTTTTGTACGTAAGCTTTGTTGTTTCTCTCTAGAAATGACATACTCTATTCTATTGGAGTACCACTAATATCCGTCAGGTATCAATTGATTGCAACAATTTTACTGATGTTTATAATGAAGATGTCTATAATTCAACTACATCCAAATTTTATCCAGTTTATTATTATAATTTATTATTATGTTTACCAAATATCCTGTATAAAAACATCGAATATATCTTATATGTTATATTACATATTATACCATCGGCCGCAGCTGTATTCAGGTGCTGTCCTTAGTGATGAATATACACAATAGTAAAGGCTTTGTTTCTGTAAACCTTTTTTTTTTTTTTTAATTACAAGTGTATGGATTTGTTCAATTTGGAGCCCACACGAATTCTAACGGATATAAGAGAAGATATATTTGTCCGTCATTGTTAGTGAAGGACCCGAGTTCTTACGCTTGGAACCACGAGACACTCAAGCCAAAAAAGAAAACGGCGGCGCATTTTTCTATCAAATTTGATACGAATAGGAAAATTGCTTAGTTGTATGTTTGGTACATATCATATAGGTAAGCTACTGTACAAGGCAGCATGGCCATAAAGCTTATAGTTAATGGTTGTCCTCACTAGAATAAGTTCTACCTGCATGGACCGCAGTTGAAAACAAGAGAAATCTCGGGGCAAAACGTGTCATATGGAACGGGAGAAAACGTACGGTCTAATGAATCGCTGCTTCGGTTTAAAATGGGCGCTTTAGCTCGTATCTTTTAATCCCACTTTAGGTGGGTTATTAGGTAGCTGCTACTCTCGTTAAGGGTTATAATGTTATGCGGGCTAAGAAGTTGGTCGGCATTAATTGGGCATATATGAATCGACTAATTAAGTAAAAGCCCTTTAGGAGCGCCATTAACATAGTAAGCACGAAATCTAGATCCTGTCACACCAACACAATTTCCCTTTGTGTTTATTTTTAAGCTACCTAATAAAATAGGGATACCTCCGAATCAATTTTTCATTGTTTGTATGCTTGAATCTACTAGTATCTTCTATACCCCTTAAGTTCAAGACCGCGAGGGCTCGCATTCCTCGTTTTCAGTGTGTGATAAACCACACAATAGCAGCCTTTGCGTACCGATCAGCTCTTTAACGAGCTGGGGCGTTCACCATCGTCGTTGTTTTGCATTAACCGCTGGTTTATTAGATGTTTCGTTTCCTGCTGGCTATGGCTCGATGTACCCTAGTTGGTAACTTCAACTTCCCGTTACAGCTTAATGGGCAACGTATTTGCTTGTGAACTTTAGATACACGTTGTGGTCTATGGTTGACATTTAATTTTGCGCGACAACGGCGATACCGGACCTAGCACTCGAAATATAGAGCTAATAGAGGAAGGCCAATCGGTATCAGGGAGCAGACGCGGGTAAAGGCTAATGCACTTATTTAGACCTCGAGACGTTTGGTGAGCGGGTGTTCATTTTTTAACGCGTACAATATTGTGCTATTTTCTCTAACAAACCTACTGCTTGACAAATGGACTCGAGCTATTGGCAATGTTTGTGTTAAAGTTGATTTAAATCGACACCTTGCTAGAGTGCTGAAATAGTATTCGTGAAATGGTAGCATATTGAAGCCGCTTCTTCTCTATACAGCTTCAGGTGTGTTAGAAGGTGGCTTTTGTGTAAAATTTTTTGTAGAAAAAAAATAGAGAATTTATTATCACCCTTATCAATATGTACCCGAAGAAAGGTACCAGCTGTTGTACTTTCTTTGTTAAATCTTTAGTGATGTTATAAATAGTTTCTTTGGCCGTCTTGTGGTTTTTTCTAGATTAAATTACAATACGCATTGCATAAAAACCCGCACGTTTTCGACTTGTGTTCCGTATCTAAGCGTGCCGCCTTCCCAACTGTAAGCCTGATCGCGTATAAAAAACCATAGTCATTCATAGTTACTATTCATAGAAGTATAAAGAAAATCGCCTCCAAAACGTTTCATGGACAAGTGTTATCGCAATAAGAATAAGGTTTTCCTTCACAAACTGCTTTATTTGGCGAGATTAGCAACATTAATTTATGCTCTATTATTACCTGTATGTTGTACATTGGCACTGAAGCACATCTCCATATCCATGCAAAACAAGAGCTTGATTGTTGTTTCTCATTATAGGTGTGTTCCCAGCAAACCTATTCCACTCAGACTCTCCTCGGCCGTATGCGAGCAAAACTTCGTCACTATCAGGCCACTACGACAAGAGGAAAACATCTTGTAGCTGCTTGCTACGAGCCGTCCGAGCTGCCAAGTGCTTCTTCAGTGTTTAGGCGTAAAGGCTTGAACCTTTCTGAGGTGGCTTTCTCCGCGCAGTGTTTCCCTTGGGAGCAATACGTTCAAGCAGAAGCGTCAACAACAACAATAAGAATAGGCTTTCAATACAAGGCTGGGAGCTATCATCAGTAAGTATTGAGGGCTCACACATGCATGCACAGAGAAAGAGCCTACATGTGTTGTGGGATAATATACATGATTGTGAGACAAAGCGCACTCGTGGCCCACGATAAGTATCGGATTTTTTTTTTAATTCACAAACGTCCTTTCACTTCGTCTATAATGGGAAACATAAAAATATCGAAACATTTTTCGATAAAGGCTTTGGTCGTAGATAGAAGCACAAGGAGAATATTTCTTGGAACGTGCTTCAGTGAAGAACCCTGGTTATGCTGGAAGCGTCAAAAAGCGTCAGTATGTTCTCTTTGGTGTACCTTACTTATAGTGCTTAACGTATGCGTGTATGTTTGGCTATTGAAGTATCGTTATCGTGCGAGACATGCTCAGCTATTCTGCTGTGTCCAGGTTCTGCATGTACGAAGAGTTTCAAGTACCAACTTGAAAAAAAAAATGCGATCAGAGAAGATAGTCTTGTTTGAGGTAACAGCTATTGTTGCCGTGACGGGAAGGCGCAGTCCTCTGCTTAGGGTCCATATGGTTCCATCTGTAATTAGTTGCAAGCTTCAGATATTCGAGCGCTGTGATGTGACCTACCAGAAATAGTAGTGACAAATCTTTCCGTCACTTTCGGCAAATTTGAAGCCTGAAGACACGGGCAGAATTATTCATATGGATAGAGCGCGGTTGTTTACCGTATAAATTAATAGACACATATGTTTAGTAAACTTTCCGAGTTCACTCTGTGCAGTTTGTGATGTACAATTCTCTTATTAGAAAACGGTAATATCAACTTGACGAGATAGTTAATGTACGACAATAGAGACGCCTTTTCAGATGTTGTCGCGTGGCCCCTGCGTGACCTACGACACGGCATGCAAAATGTGCACGATTTTCAGCACACACAACAATGCGGAGCACATGTGACCTGTAGAGCACTGTTGTTGACTTACGGTTGTTTCAATTCAATCAACTGTATTTAATAGTTCGTCCATTCGATACGGGCAATTAAGTTCGTTTTTTTTAGCAATTAAGTTTTTTTTTTTGTTCTATTGAACTATAAAACATAAAGAAACGTTTCATCGATCGAGCTCTCCCTATATAATCTGTAGGACTTTGAGACCCGTAAACGGAATCCGAGTCGCAGAAGGGAGCACTGCTTCCAACACTAGACGTAATTACGTAGTAGTAGCGGTATGCCCACGTATAGTTATAGACACTCCATCCGTTTACAAGCGGTATAATAGCTTTCAAAGACGCGAGAGACCAGCTCACCCTTAATCAACTGTTGAAAGTTTGCACGTAACCCATCTAATTGTCAGGTATTCCAATTGGAGCAGTAAACGACTGGTAAAGTAGCAATTGTTCGCGCTCTAAAATCGTTCTCTGATACCAGTAATTAGACCGTGTCGATAGGAAGACTTTTCTTTTTTTAACGAACCAGGAAGTGAGAACGCGTCTGTGGAAGTCGAGCAGGAGTTTGCAAGCTATTCGTTATCTTCGTCTTGGCTAATTGAGCTCCATACTTAATAAACGATACGTACATTATCTTCACGCTGTGCCCTAGAACAATGGGTCGAACATTATAGTAAAACATCCAGTCTAATTAAAAGTTAATTTTACTGAGCATTTAGGTTATAGTCGATTTATGACGAATGCGCAACAAAATGTTTACACAAGTGTCTTCTTTAAGATGAATAAAGTAGACGCTTCTAATAGTTATTTTTTTTTTTTAGGTTTCTCCTATTTGGTAGCATTAAGGAGCATGGTTCGGACTTGCCTTCTCGCCTATTGCTGACTGGCCTGGATAATAACCATCATAAAGTGCGGAAAAAGTGATAGATCGCAAACTCGAGATAAATATATACGATAACGCTGACTATAACGAATCATTTGAATGGAACATATACTTTTGTGCAGCATTATTACGTAGCTCAATATGAGGCCACTTTTAGTTGGCTTCTCTACCATTTGTCTAGGGTGAGACGTGTGGCTAAAGCAACGTCACTTTGAACTGTCTTTATAAATACTAAAATTAATTGTCCAAAAAATATAGAGAAAAAATTTTCAGAACATTTTTTTTAAAAACAGTTACAGCGTAGGCTAGCCTATCTTTTTAATTATAATTGCCAATATGTGGGGTGAAAAGAGTGTCAGCTCTTGGGGCAGTTTAAGCAAAAATCAAAAACTGCTCTCTAATTTTACGAATTTTTTTGGCTATTTTGAATATCCGACCATGGTACCATGATAGAGGTACGCTAATGCAGTTGAACACAGATATGTTGGGCATTTTTTTTTCATAGTCACAAGCGAACCTTCTTTGCGAACCTTCTTTCAAGCGTCTTTGCTGAACTTTGGCCTGAGCGACCTGAATCGAGGGAATCACATTCATAAAGTTGTCATTATTTAAACGTTATTCACTCAACACGTTATTTTTAACATAAACAAAATACCAAGTAGCCATTGAAAATAACTGTATGAGCGTTGGCGATGACGTGCTAGCCGGAACTTAGCGCTATTGAATTATCGATTGTAAAAGGTACCTTTTGGTCGGCCAAACGAAACAAAGTTTTCTCATTTTATCAATATTAAATAAATAAATAAATAAATAAACAAATGTTCATTTGTTGTTTTGGAGGATTTCAAAATTCTATCTGCTTGATTAGCTGACATAGAGGAAACCTATTTTTCTGTCGGTATTTTTTTATACGTAACAATATCTACATAAATATAGCAAGATTAGCCAATCAGCGTTTGGCCTAATACTAGTTACCGACGTAACTTTTGTCTATTTAATAGTGGTCCGCTTAACCAATATGTGCACCGATGGTGCGGCGCTACGGTAGTCGTCTCATGCCAATTTTTGATACGCATAAAATATATTTTTTAATTTTGTATTCTTTGCTGGGACGATATTATGTTATATAAGCTATTTGATTCGGGCAAAGTTATAATAACTTTCTTTATTAACACAGTACGTATTGCCCAACTAATGTATATCTCGTACAAGATTTACGAAACATGCATTACGCAAGTAAATTATAAAAGATTTAACTAGGTATTAAACTTGGCTAAGGTTCATGTAGGATAGGAATTACCATCTCGTTAATAGTCCATTGCGTAACGTAAAAGTAGAAACGAGATAATTGAGCCTGATCCTTCCGCTGTGTTAGATCTAACCAAGTACAGGTTCCAAAAAATTTCAACCTTTCTTTGCCTTGTAATGTTACCATTGAAGATCGGCTTCTGTTTAGCTCCTCAATCGGCTAATCATTAAGTATGAATGAACTCCTACCCATTCATGTTTGTATGATTTCCGGTAAAAGCCTAAGGCTTACATCGACGCGCTTTAACCATAGATCATCACAGCAAAAGCAGAAGTAGCAGCAAGAATGCCTGTACTATCACCACCGCCACTCCGGTTTATTACGATAGAGGCGGCTGGTCGACCTCAAACGCATTGAATGTGAAAGGAAGTTGGCATTCAGCCATCTTATCTGTATGACGCGTGTGACCTCAACAATCGTCGCTGACACAAAAGCGCTCATCAAAATCTTCACTGCAGTTGAAGGACATCCTCGAACTGAGTACTCGTTTTCTGCACGAATCCGTTCACACATATATTGCGTTATAGGTCTGCTACCCAGGAGCACGTTCATTCACTAGAGGATTATAAGCTCACGGTAGGAAGTTGACGTATCGAAGTGTCCACAAGAAATAACTTAACGATCTACATATATCAGCGCGCGAAACGTATCAGTCCGGAAGCCCTGCAGTGATTTAATGGTAATACGCGCGCAAAACGATTCTGCTATTAATCATTTCCATCCGTATACACGGTACGTTACGGATTTTTCCATTCTGCATAATACAGAATGCTTTTGTTTTTGTTGCGTATAGAACAATAAGCTGGGAAGGGCACTAGTAATAACATACGAAGTGGTCTGTTGGTTCATGTCGAGTTCGCATCGCTCAAGAGGAATACAAACAAAATAGATTGGCTGGATCCTTTCCCGTTGCATAGGAGACAAACATTTTAGACAAACACATAGAGACGAAATGCTTTACATTACTTAACTCTATAGGGAACGTTGTTATATTCACAGTTTCTGTTTTTTCAAATCCGTCCTTTCGTTTCGTTCGTGCTAATTCGTTGTTGTTGATCCCTACTATTGTTGTCATATGGGCAATGCCATAGTCAAACGGTTGTCTTTATGATTGATCGAACATACATTAGCCTGAACAAAGCCGACCAGGTTGAGAAGCACCAGAAGTATATCACGTATTTCAGCTCCACGTATTTAAAGTATCGTTGTTCAATTGTTTTCCGTGGCCAAAGCACCCCGAGAGCAAATCGGGAATAACGAGTACATCTTACAAACGCTATTCGAAATGCAAGCCGAACAACGCTATGTCTGTAAAAGTTATCTTTTAGCACACTGATCCTTTGCTGGGTCTAGTGAGAAGCACAGCTTCTCTTTTTTAAAGTAGCAATTTAGCTTCATTGTAACTTTTTAGAGGCTGTTTTATGTGAGTATGCCACTACTGTGCTTTTTACTCTCTATAAAAGGTCTATGACGCGCGAGGCTGACGATGAAGTGGACATTTTAGTAACACCATGCATGCTTCTAATCGAGATGAAGGAGCAATCCTTAATTAGACTACCGTAAATTACAGTGTAAAGTTTAGGCGGCTATATTCTATATGTTTGATATTTGCTTTTCGTCGAAACGACTTCTTTCGAAATATCAAATTTATGAAGTGTCTGCTTCGTAAAAAGCTCAGAGGTTATCGCTCGGGTGGATGTACAAACCCTTCAACTGTGATGGCATGATCAAACATAGAAACCTGCTTCTCTAAACATACCTATACCATTCAAGTTAGATAATATACGCAATATTTACATGTTTTGCCTATTTGTTTAAATTCGGTATCAGAAACAGTACTGCTCCTGAGGTTCAATTCCTACCCAAGCAGGGTTCGCATACGCTTCCTTCAACGAGATTTTTGTGAAATAAAGTAGAAGTTAAACGCGTACTATCACCTACAAATTCAATGCTACCTGATGTCTTCACTTCGTAGCAAGAATGACATTTGTATGTGTTTAAGTGTGTAGTTAACTACATAAAATCCGCCAAGTTGTTGTTCGAGTTCAACGGCTATCTCTTAATATTGGTCAGACCTCGCACCGTTCCAAAGCAACAACTAGTTCAATTTTTTTCTACGACCACAATGGAAGACAAATTCTATGTTCGAAAACAAGAAAACGTAGCTAGAACTAATAATTGATATGTTAAAAAGAGCTGCTGGAGTGCCGTTGTGGTAGCTATCAGTGATTTCATCATGGTAAGCGTCCATTTTGTAGCCGGTCTCCGTTAGATATAAGGAAATATTTTGAACTAGTTAGCTAGATATTTGGGCTGAAATTACCTTGCTAGCAGGCTTGTATAGCTATTCATAGTTTGTTATATTTAGCTTACTTTTTAAATCGATTGTTTGGTAGGAAGAAGCTATTAAATAGAGTTAAAAATGGGTAAATAGTTCGATTCTGGGCAGACTAGTCAACTGCTACTAACCATTCACCCTATTATCGCCCATTCAGGCCTTGTGTCGCTTGCATTTATTTGTGCCTACGGTCGTTGAGGACTTTTCAATTAACATATTTAAACCTAGCTTGCATTTTTAAAGAGCTTCGCCCCAAGAACGCGTTCTATCGCGATAGAAGAATTGAAGTAGGTCCTATGGGCGCAGGCCACAACATTGGCCTTGTTTGTTTGCTACCGTACAATAGGTCATTGAGGACCATCAGAATATTCTGCGATCACTTCGGTTATTTAAAATGGTTGATTTCTAGCGAGTGCAATAGCTCGTGTATTTTCGAGAATATTTCGTTCGATTAGTAAACGTAGTAAAAGCCTGTAAATATCAGCATATGTAACTGGGTATATTATAACGATCGAATAAATTGTTCTTTTCCTGAATTTGTATCAGACTAGAACGAATATTTATAGGATATAATTTTTCCAGGGTTAAAATCCGATAGTCAAATAGACAGGAGCTGTTGTGCAAACTATTTAATAAAAACCGAATTATTCCACTTCCGATATAACTCAGACTGCAACAGACATAACCGAGCGGTACTTCGAATAATTCTATTAATTATTAGCTGGCCATTTATGTGCGCAGGTAAGAATTCGAAGATCGGAATCATCTATCTTGAGTTGAGCTATTGTTCCTCACTGTGCAGTCTAGAGCGAAAAACGATAAAGGAACCTCAATAGTTAACTTAGCGAACAAAATTACTTGTTTTAGATGCTAGACGTTTGGGCTAATAGAAGGATACCAAAAGAATGGCTCAATCATGGCCAGAGTTGACGGAGTTAAACTAACGTATATTTTCTCAAACGTATCTGGAAGTTGGGGGGCAGCTAGTGAACCGGTTTCTACGATACCTTCGTCTAGTAGGCGTTTGAATTTCTACGTGAAAGCGCATTGGATAGATCTCCAAATACAACCGAAAGTAATCAAAAAGCCATTCGAGTGGCATGTTCTATCTACTGAGCGGCATGTGAAATGAGGTTTATACTTTTATTTCCATTGCCGTGACGCGACTGGACAGAGGTCTGGTACAGAGCTCGCACGAGAAACGTCTGTAAACAATTGCTTTTGATTTGCAATATTTGAAAAGTTGGTCAATATTTATCTAATCCACCAGTTTGCGCTAAGATTTGGTGTAGCGCAGTGCAAAATATTTTGATAAAATTGAAACAAAAAAAGATAAATTTATATTTTGATGATATTTACGAAAGCGCCAAGAATCAAACTGCCATAGATCACAACGTTTTTTTTGTGCGTTATCTATCATATTTAAAATAACGGATATGTGGCAAAAACAACTTGAGTTCGTGACAATGTCACAGACCGATAACAAAGTGTGGATTATAAAATACAGCGTCTTTTTCGGTAATGAACTAGATAATAATGGACGCCGTATAAAATATGAACCATTTAAGCCTATTTTATGACTACTTACTCGAGACAATCAATTTGTTTATGATATAGAACAGCCAATACGTAAATGTCAATCCATATAATTTTCAGAAAGTAACAATCTATATAATATTATAAGTTTCATACGTTCAACCTGAAAATTATATGGAAATGTAAGTTATGGAGAGCAATATTTTATGAATTACCTAAAATAATTAATTCTACTAAAAATGATATCTGGATAGTTAACGAAGCAAAGCGGGAATCGTTATAGAGCGACCGAATGAAATTTTCCACGGAGAAATGGTCTAACTCGAATTTTGAAGGGCTACACCATTGATTGAAGTGACCAAAACTTTCATAGAGATTAATAAAGTAGAAACAACGCTAAAAACTGCAAACGTTTATTTGCCGATTATGATGTCAATTATTAAAAAATAGATAACATTCTTTTTATAACTTTCTATTAGCCATTGATAAAAATAGGTAGATAAAGCTAAGTTATGAATTTGTTTTAAACCGGTATCGTCAAACTAGATGGTACGCGGCTATACTCTAGATTGACAGAAATATGAACACGATGGGTAAATTTTCTACTATTTTAATTATAATTTCCGCTAACCCGGCAATGAAGATTTTTCTCGGAATCTTTCTCGGAACACATACAATGATGGGCATGAATTTCTTAATATAGGATCCTTGAGAAAACCTGTCAGTTAGCGCACCGTTTCTTTGTAGATGACAACTTTGCCCTAAAGAAGCTCTTGTTTAGAGAAGTAATTAGGATTCTAGGTTCAGGCTGTCAAATGGGATCCTAATGATCATGATGTTTCGAGTCCGCTAATTCCAATAAACACGGTATGATAGCAACGTTTGTGTAAATCATCGAAAATGACTTCTGCTTTATATTGGCAGCCTAAGCACAAGTTCAATTATCTAGTACATCAGCTACATTAAATACACATTAAATAGACAGAGACTTGAGCTCTATAGTAGAATTACTAGATTACGACCTTCAACGATCGATATATCCAATCGCTTCAACACTGATGCAAGCCTACAACAGGACCATTCCAGTTGACTGTTACTTAGTACGTCAGAATGTAGGTCGCAATAGAGGCAATTCTAGAATTCTGGACCTATACTGGATTCTCGAAACGAGCGGCACCGTGGCCGTGCAAGGCCTGCAAACAGCCACAACAGAATCAAAAAAGAAGGACAATAACCATTAATGCTCTAGGCTGGAGCCGCCGCTGCACTGATACAATTCTATGCTCTTTGAAGGAGCACGTTTCCTTATTCCTGTGGTAGACATAAGATATAATGAAAATGGGAAAATTATATAGGAATACACAAAGTTCTAATCAACGAATGCGTAGAGGAGAGGAGATATTGGGAAAATAAAAATAATTAAAAACATGACCTTATTCTGTATGTTTGTTTATTACTTCGCTTAGTACTGTTGTCTGAAGTAACATAATATGCCCGTAGAATATATCTAAGATCGAGGGAGGAGACTAGGTCCGAATTTTGGTAAGATATAGGTCTACACTTTACACAAAGTAAAATAAGTTAATTACTTTTCATGCGCTCTATTTCGATACAAAACGAGATTAAATCCACATGCACCCTGCGGCGTACGCTACGCCTCCAAGCGTATTGGTAGATGGTTGTGGAAGACGTGTTCGTCCAGCAAGACGAATTTTATGTCTAGTACTGTAATCTATCGTTGCTTCGGGCAGGTACTGCTGATCAGGAACGACGCGAAACACGCGCCTATTGCACAAAAACGGTTCACGACGAACGCATTCAGCCCCGTGAATGCAGTTGTCTAAAAACCCAATTCAACAGTTAGTGACCATAGTAATACATTTTGGGTCTTGATCCAGCGAAGAAATTCATATTGAAGTTTTACAATGTTGCATAAGTAAGTGACATAACAGCTGACGTTTAAATACTAGTAAGTGCTGTATTAAATTGTTAGAGTACTCTTTCACTTCTGAAACGAGTGATTTGATTATATTAGTGAGCATCACGTTCGACGCAGCTGCTCCAGATTTTTCTCAAAGCGGAAGAACGTAATGGGCTTCAGATTCAAAAACACATTGACACAGTAATTTTTATATTTCGCGCCACTAGCAGACGAAATTTGGCTGGTGAATACTTCAGTCTCGTGAAAATCGATTGAATCTGTTTGACATAAATAAGTCTAAATAGGAAAACATCTTTTAATCTTGAAAATCAGCGCCTAATGGTCAACATTTCGTTCGTCGAGTGCACTGTGAAAATTAACCGAAAAGTAGTGGAGACGTTACCCACGAAGGCCTTCGCTGAAAGCATAGTGTGTGAATGGTGCGAATACTTCCAGAACGGAGATCGAAGTTTTCAGGACTAGGGAAGAAGCGAGCGAGACCCAAAGAGGAACAACCTATTACCGTAATCGACAACGTTCTTCATGAAAGTACAGCTTGGAATTTAAGAGCTCAGTAGGCTAAGACCAGCATTCGACATGAAACATGTTACAGAATTATAACCAGAATACAGGTAAACATTTAAAAAAATAAAAATGTGTCTTCTGTTAACTGACTCCAGGATAGCTGGAAATGCCTGTGACGTATTTCACGTGCAACAAAAAACCTGAAGTACACGGTCGTCATACACGAGGCATTGTTCAGCCTCCACCATCAGCCAAAGAAGAACTAGGCGAAAGAATGGCGAGTTGATGGTAATACATGAACATAACGATCATCTGCTGTTGTGAAATGCTCGCCGAAGATAAATTACTGCATGCAGCCCGCCATCTCGAGTTTTTCAACAGACCGTTGGTGTGGTAATCGAAAACTTGGCGACAACGGCGAACCTCATCGCCATGTCTCAATCTCATCCTGAATTCACTATTCAGCGCTGGCTTCCACCCGCCTATTTTCCCGATTCAAGTCAGTGTAACTATAGGTCCTCTGATGACCTCAAAAGGGGCAACTGGCCAGCAAGAATAACTCATTAGCGATTTACTTCGAGAAGCGATAGACGGAGAAACTGCATATAGGAACTTCAATGATAGTCATAAAACTGTCCAGAAACTGCCAGAACGATGGAACAAGTGGGGAAAAAACAGGTAGTACTTTCAACAGGAATTGAAAATCATCATTATAGCTCAATTAATTCAAAAGTTATTTAATTTCAAAATGTGTTGGATTTGCTTGTAATGGCATAATATTCTAAAGAAAGGATTCGTTTAGTAGGTAGCTAATCAAGAGTTTATCTATGCTTGCTACATTGTGCAAGGCAGATTGGAAAATAAGTCGTTGACCTATACTAATTCATATTAGCTAACATGCCACGGAAGACCGAGAAAAAGACACATGAAGAGCTAACAAAAATTTATGCCCCATTTATAACCTGTTAAATAACGCCGTAGGACATGTCATCTGCCCCCGGGGAACAGAATGCTAATCGTAACGCACATAGAGTGCGGAGCACCAGTCTGGCAGAGCTATACATCGCCTTCGCACTTGGAGCTTATTTGAAGGAATTACCCAATCGCTGTTGCAGGCGAGAATCTGTCGTTGATGGATAGCTGAGCTCATATACGAAATGGCCGACCTCGGCCTTGAAACGAGGAAGGGCTGCAGCGGGGCTAAGGCACCGCTGAAAACCATTTTCGAATATAAATGACAGCGATGGGGTGGGTGCTCACTGCGTGATTGCAAAAGGATGCTGTGATCATTATGTCGGTTGTATTGAAACAAACGTTTCAGATATCGCAATACATTAGAGCAGAACGATGTACAGGCTACTTGGGGCACCACGACCATTATGACGAAAGAGTTTCTATTGTGCGTTGCTACCAAAACAGGTTCGATCATCATGCATAAGAGGAGTACTTTTAAGCGGTTCTTCGGTATGTTCAGTTTCCGACCGAAAGCGGCCAGGGCGGGGTAGCTATTGAGATAAACCACTACTTTGCGCTATAGCTTTATTAAAAAATACGTTGGATATGTAAAACATAAGATACAAAAGTGCATTTAGAAGCGAATATACATAAGATTGCAACATGTCATTTGATAGAAGCTAACGGTTGTCGTAAAATTCTAGTATTTATAACGGAAGTTCGTTACATATTCGTTTGTAAAATATGAAATCAGTATTGATAGTATTTTCGCGTAAACAGTAAAAATGAAACTTACAAAATACCTAAACAACCTAGAAAACATAGGAAACTCTCCAGACGGACTCAGAAAAGTGCGTAGGCAAAAAGCACATTCGTTGTCGTACTCATTGCATAATTTCTCATGCTAGCAGTATAAGGAGTTCAAAACATAAGTTTTCCGTTCCATGTGCTTGAAAGTTAACTGAATTTCGTAGACGGGCAACGTTCTGGAACATGTAGTATGTTGTCGTGTAAACGATAAAAACATGCCAGCTATGTTGAATGAAAATACAAGTTTACAAGTGGCAGCCGATATGTAAGTTATTTTAGTTGTAAATTAAGTTTAATATTATATATATATATATATATATATATATATATATATCATCTCCTCTATTGTTGAAACCCTAAGTCGGTGTAACGTGCTTTAGCTTGGGTCTTGAATAACTAGACGTTTGTTGTGACAGTATAAACTTTTCAGGCAGACAAAAATCAGCTGTCAAGAAATCTCCACCATCGGCTGATCGAATATTGTCTGAACTTTAGGAGCTTGAATTCCAACATGAATTGGCATAATAACAAGTTCACGTATGCTAGCACAGATTATGGGCAGCAATCCGATCTTAGATATTAGATCCTTACTTGTACGTTTTTGATGGGATTCTATCGAGTATGTATTCTGCTGCAAATAAAATAAAAAAAAAAACAACAAAGTAATCCCGTTCTTCGAACAAATCGGAGTTGTCTTTTCATCCGTGGTCGTTTATATAAAAAGCATTTTTTTTTTTACATCCTACCTTTTACGTTACCTCACCGTTTAATCTTGTTATGATATGTTGCTTTCATGAAGATGAAAAGCCAGGTGAATATTTAGAGTAGGTCGGCTGCTAAAAATGTTCAAAGGTTACTGTATTTCGATGGCGTAATCAACAACGAGAAACAGTTGGAATATTCATGATAATATCTACAGCGAGATGAATTTTGCAGGTGTCGGATGTAATGGCGCGTCACTGGGCAGTAGATTTCTGCAGCCTCGCAAGTAATGTCAAATTTCTAATCGTATTGAGCAAAAAATCCCAGTCCCAAACGAGAGCTTTTGGTACTACTATGCATCTGAAACGTAACGGGCAATTTGAGACGTAACTACGACAAATACGCCAATCTCGTTGCAAGACTTCACTAATAAACGGCATTTACTCACTATCCGCAAAGGAACCGTTTCTCGACAACGTATCGTTTTCGTAATCATGTTTCCCAAATGCTGCTTTTTTAGACAAACTATCTGCACGAACTAGAAACAATGATTTTTATCTTATTACGTTGAAAACCCTGAGTTGCTGAGACCTATAGGAACCAGGACCAGAACAGGACAAGGGACGTTTGTGTCGTCCCAGCATTTGCTGACGCGTTTCGATACACGCGAGATTGTTTTGTATGTCAAATTTCACTGACCGATCGCTACTTCTATATGTCGCTTTCTCCTCCTTACACAAATGTTATGTAATATTGTAACAAATAACAGCTTTATATAGTATTTTAGATTGTGTTCAAGTATATATGCATTGGCTAGCTATGTTATTGAGCCGCTTGTGTTGAGTCCTTATCGGTCTGTTGAGACCACTTACAGGTTAACGATCTGCGCAACGTTATCGATCGTTGAAAGTTACACTTTTTGCATGTATATTTCTCTTTGACGCGGCATGCCTCAAGTTATATTGTAGCCATATGATAGCATAAGCTATACCTGGTATGATGCTACTGGACTTTTCGTATCAAGATTTTCCCCTTAGATACGTTGCCTCATAAACCTACCCGGCCCATCAATACACTCAGTGGAAATCGGCCCGGCAGCATAAGTGCCCATATTCTAAATAGCAGCATAACCGTACGAAGATTTTACTCGACTCTAAACCTGTCTTAATCCAGAATAGTCGACGATGAGCAGTTCTGCCCGAATTGAATACTCTATTCTAGGGCCGATTGTGGGCTATTTGAACGTACCATTCAACTCGTTGCAGCCAATTTCTGGGTCTTCTTCCGTGCTTCGCAAGAAGACCACTACTGTTACCACATTTTTCCCTTAAAACCACACCAATATAGGCATTTTAAATTGTCCACACCCACATAGCTTCCTATATATATATACACCTGATTTGCTAATATCGCCATTCTTCGAAACTGCCATAAAAGTTTATTTTTCTTGCTATTTCTTGTGGGCACGATAACTTTTGGTTTCGTATTGTAAACATGTAATTTTAGTTATTCGCAGGAAGCTTTTGAGAATCTCTCAGGAAGGTTCAGAGAATCATCTGCCTCAGATCGTACAGATACCATACTAACCATAAAGCGTCTTGTAGTTTTACTTCGTATTATAACATTTGCTCACCACGTCACTTTGCTTCCTGTCGCTGTTTGGCAACGTTCCAGGAAACTTCGTAGTAAGTACGAAATATATAACTGGAATTATCCGATACCATTTACAAAATAGTCCTGTGATTACAGTATTGCGTCGGAGCAACGTCTGTAAGCCTATTGGAAGCCTCTGGACTGGGAAAGTTGATGTTTATCTGCTATCGTATCTATTCTAAAACAGTGTGACAAAACTATATTTAGATCAAAGTCTAATTCTTATAGGGATTATGGTAACTATATATATATATATATATATAATAAATGCTATAATGTGTTTCGTGTATCGTCAAAAAGCACAAGTTTGCTTTCTCCTATGAAAATATTCAAGCTTTTTGCGGGAATAAACAAGAATAGCACATATTACGTTACATGAAATACGAATGTATCTGTAAAAAAAAACCTCTTTACTAAGGAAATTCGGCCGCTGTGCACTCGACGCACTAAGTAAACAAGCCTTACTAACTCACAGTTCCATCGTAGACTTTCCTATATGTTTTTCTAGGTGTTTCTTTTAAATTGCTAGATAAAGTTCTGTTTATGTTTAAATTCTTCATCATCAATACTACAATTGTTAAATTTAAATCTAAATTTTTTTTTACTCAGAATTTGAATGACAAAGCAAAACTCTGTTGATGAAAACTGTATTCTAAAGCCACTAAAAGTAAAGGAGCCCCTAAGATTGAGTGTCTTGGTGACGGATTGTTTAATTAAGAATTTACTTTTTACTTAATTATCTTACTCAGATTACCTGATATTCGTATGAATGGCAATTGAATTAAAAAGAGATTAAACTAATACCCTTGTAAATAAAACAGTCGTTACTATCTGTCAGAACGAGGGTTTGAATAATCGTTTATAATGTATGCGCATGATTTCGGCCCACATCGCGTGCTGTCAGATGAAACGAACAGGACACACATCTAAGTTGGTTCCTGGCCCTTTTTTTTCCTTTTTCAAAACATGACATATACAACATTTGCACAGTGATAAACTTATGACTGTGTATCGTTGTAAGTTACGAGTAAGTATCGGACCATCAACAGGTTACAGGCGAAATAATCCGTATTATTATTAATTGAGGTTTCTCCCACTATTTTGCTCAATTTTTCTTCACTTAGCACACCTGATGCATCGTTAGCTGTACGATAAAGCGGTAGAAGTTTACTTGCGCCAATAAAACCATTTTTATTCATTGACTAGATATATTTTTCGCCTATCGAAAAAAGCTACTTCTGTCCTGTGTCGAAGGTTTATAGTTTTGTAGAAAAAATATGTGGTTCATGCCTACTCAACCTCATTCATTTAATCGCACGTTTCTCTTCAGCGTTGCCGATGCATGGGCAGTACCAGGGACACGTGTAACAGACAACGAGCTGACAAAAGGAGGGTGCCGTGATACATAATAGCCATTTTGCGATTCTTCCCTAATCACCTTATACTATAGAAGAAGAACAAGCTGGATAGAAATGCGAAGAAGTCTGATCCAACGAAAATTATAGTTTACCCGACTTCTTCCCGTTTCGCGAATGAGTATTGCAGGGCAATATCGGCGTGCTAGCTGTCATTTCACCAGCGAAGAGCAACGAATCTTCGCCTATACATATATGTACTATTAGGATGGCATCTGCGCCTACGTCGACGGAGTTAGCGAACGGGTAAGAACGAGCTGAATATTAAACTCCGTCGCTCTTCGTCTGCCATCTTCTTCCGCATTGCTGTTTTATCGGCTTTCATATGGTTTTTCCTTTTAGCTTCGGTTGTTCCCATTCTATTTTGTTGGACTGATCTCTTTCCCATTTTCTCAACCTATTTTCCTACCTTGTTATATATACATATATATATGATTGGTCCCTGCTCGCGGGCTTCCTGTTTGGTTTCCTCTATTGTTGCGGTGGCCAATTCGAGCCCATGATTTTTTGCGATTACATCACCTGCAGGTACACGCAAAGTAGGTGTACACCAAGCATCCAGGTGCACGAGGTGGAACTTGAGTCATGCGAATTCGATAAGATGTTATTTACGATACCTCTATTTATATATAGTTTGTGGTGTTACCAATAGCATTTAGATATGTTCGTCTCGTCGTTGTCGCCGTCGACATTTTCCTTCTCCTGCGCGCTACCGCTGTCTTTGCCACTGCTGTTGCGGCCATACGCTCTAGAGCGTGCACTGCATGCTCGTACACGGCTACTAGGGCACATGGGCGGTCGAGAACCAACAGGAAGCGGAAACACGTCGACAATTTTCCTTTCCGCCTTTGCTCTTTCGTCCGGCTTGCTCCATCTGTCCGGTCCTCAGATCTTTAGGCTGCTTTTCTTTCCCTTGCTTTTCCTGCTCTATACTTCAAGTTGGTCCGTAGGAACTTCGTTCTCGTTTGCTGATGCAATTGTAACAATCAGCCAAGGCAAGCCAACAGTCTGTCGATCCTTCATCAGCGGCCTCTCTTTCATACTCAGTCCGACTTAACCACAGTGAAAGTACGGAAACTGATAGAAACCGGAACCAACGGTTAAAAACAGCCTGCGTGCTACTAGACAGCGGCGAAAATATCCAGTGGCAATTTACATGTGGTTAAAAAGATATTAACGAGGAACAGGGAAGTAGACAAGTGAGGCTAGGAAGATGGTCACCGTCACGTAAAAAAAACGTTTCAAGAAACCTCATTTTGGGAGAAAAACAACAAGCACATTTTTAGTAGAAGCTTAAAGAATTTATATATCGATAAACTTGCAGACTGAATTCGACTCACAATATTTTTTCATATTTGTGATATTTTCTAACTGTGAAGTTTTTTGCAGATTTAGTGCTACTAAAAGAATTAGGGGTGAGGTTAGATTGCAGTCAGCCCCTATGTAACCGACGGGGGACTGTTATGAGCACTTACCCAGAACCAATCCTCAATGAAGAGATGAAGTACGTTTAGCAAGGCCTACATTTATAACAGGAATAAGCTCTAAATAACGATGATGCATATCCATAGTGCGATGTGATAGTCGTAGAACCCTATAGTATGATGACAAACGAGATGGTAGCGATAAGGTTAAAAACAAAGACAAATGATCATCTGTTGTTTGTAGGACATATAGAGTATTTTGTATGTATTGCCCAGTGTCGTTTTAATAACGCTTAAATCTTGTATCTTTCGCTCTACTTATGCATAGAAAATTTTTTTAGATCATGCATTTTTTCTAAATGATAGGTCTAGGATTTTTTTCCTAAGCAACTTTCTCTAAAGAAATGAAAGGCATAAATCCATTGGCGCTGGTGAAGGGAACCGATGATTTGACTGAGGAACATCCATAATTCCATTTATGCAACATTAGCGCAATTTCGGCAAGCGCACATAGTAAAAGTCGCAGATATAATTCCATTTTCCATCAGAAATGTAATTGTTTTTGATATCCATAGGATTATTATAACGCGTGCGCCGTAATGGTACAGTTTCTTAGTGTAAATTGTCCAAACCCGACGTCTCAGTGTCGAAGAGAGTACCACCTAGCGTACGGAATTAGAATGCAGTAGCTAAACGGGCACTGTATTAGATCGTTCAAAAGGGCAAATGCAGCTTCAACGGAATACTAAGCAAGGGGTATGCTAAACATTAACAACGTTGCAATGAACTTATACCTGGAATAAGTACAAGGAGTGAAAAGCGCGTTCTTATGGCATATGTTGGATAGCTTTCGACCTGAATGGTACCTAAAACATGTTCATTGATATGTTATTGCCAAAAGTCATTGAACGAGAAACTGTATAGGACGAGAAACGGTGTCAGTAGTTTGTGCCGCCAATGATTTGTTGCAAAGCAGAGTTAACTAGTCATTATTAAAGCCATAATATAAACTAGTACAAAACGCGGCGTCTTGGAGACGGCCTTTAGAATAGGACTAAAAAACAATCGACCAACAAATCCTAAAAAGTGCGACGCGTAATTCAAATAGCTACAAATTTAGAAAAACAATGTACATGTACCTCCTGCAAAAATTTCCAACTCTATCTTTGTGTTTTGGTTGCCAACGCTTACCCATTCAATGCTTCAAAACACTGACAGCGGTTCAGCTATTATTGTTATAAAATATAGAAAAATATTTAACCAGTTAGTATTTAGAGAAGGAAAACAAATACTGGCGCTCAAAAAAACGGGTGATACATTTGGCTTCTAAGTAATAAGAAGTAAAATAAAAATGTTTAATATTTGCTGTAGAAAAAAACAGTATCCTCGTAAAATATTTGACAAGTACTTCGATATGTTGTTATTACTTCAGTTCAAGTTTCATTTATTTCTTTTCTGTGAAACACGCGCAGGACTAGGGCCTAAGTTAAGTCAAAAAAAACTTTATCAACAATACAAGCTTCATAAATAACGGAAACATTCATGTCCCATAGAGACCCTACCAAACAGTGACTTCAGAAATGCCATGGTAATAGGCAAATTATCATTACGAAACGAGTACGAGATCCCCTTACATCTGCTGCGCTTATCTATAGTAATTTTATTATCAGCTGGATCTAAATTTTTCGAAACATTTTTACGAAGGCACTAAGTGTATCTTAGAATCTAAAGTAGTTTCCATTATTTATACTTCACAATGATTACGGTAGCTAGTGCAAGCGCGTCAGAGACTGCAAAAGTCAAGAGCTGGTTTGGTGATTGAGGTAAGTGCGCCACTTTAATTGCTATCGTATTTGAATACTATAATAGGCCCGAAATTTTGCGGTGTGGCTGAGCTACTAAACAAAAACTAAGCTAATAAAGATAAGTTTCCTCTGTTAGTTTTATTAATCTTAGGTTTAAGCTTTTTTCTTGAAGAAATGCTTTTGTAGATAGTAGCCTTTTACATTTTGCTTTTTTTTTTTTTCTTTTCGGTTTTTAATTTTTAGGTCTTAATGAAGATGTTTTGCTTACATTGAAAAAAATATATAAAATGTTGGTATAATAGTGCAAGATAATTTAAGATCTGAATCGGTTTGTGCATGTACCAAAGGTGTTTCTCCTGTCGTCGCTGTCCGAAGCAACTGTATTAAATTCAAATACGTTTGAATATAGCAAACGGCTTTTTTCTTTTTATCTATTAGAGCAAGTATTTCTTTACGTGTTTCATTTCTTACGATTAAAATAACTGAAATCGCCTTATGTAAACCTAGATTCTTTACTGTAGGTCTGTTTCACGTGTTATTACTGGTAACTTCAGTAAAATAGATTACGCCTTAACAGAACATTTGGCATCAGCACACGCTTTAAGTTGGTGTCGCTTTATGGTTTGCCTTCTAAGAAACACAACGCGGAACATAGTTTTGAGATGAGGCCAAAAATAATCGTCAACTTCCAAAGACCAGGCCCACTGACCAACGTTGGGTTTTCAATCTGCTGAGTTAGAGAGATTCCCGAGCATAGCTGTCAACGTATCATCGTAACATACCTGAGGACGAAATACCTATTTGCTGATCTTCGACGTATATGTTAATCAACCCGACAAAAACACAAATACTGAAGTTAATCTGATCTTATTGGAAACAGATCAGCACTCTACAACTCCGAGATTACAGTAAATAACCTAGAAAATATCAGCACGCCGCTACGGAACGATTTGTCTGACCATGCATGCATATACATATTACACGCCAAATAAATCTGACCTTGGCTCGACATAGCGCCATGGAAATAATTACTATTCTATTCAATGGCAGCAGTGCTCATATTCTACCCGGCCATAAATGAAACACAGCCAAGCGATCAGGTAAAATAGAAGGACCAATTTTGATCCAGGTAAAAACCTATGCTGAATCAGTGAATATTAATGAAATAATGTTCGCAGCGAGCATCATAGAAAAAAATTTCGACGGGGATCTCGAACCGAACGATAGCATTTTGCAGTCTATCGTTTATACACACAGTCGAATAAGAAAACATTAGGAAAGAAGAGATTTCAACTTTCGTATCAATATTCAAATGAAAGAAAAGCCGATCACAGATCACACAGAGGTGAACGCTGTCTGAGCTAACTTCAAACTAAGATTTCCACCTTAAAATTTCGACAATTTTTTTAGCATTACAGAGAAAAAAAATACACTATTTTTGGTGTAAATTTGAAATTTTGATCGACAACGTTTAGATCAGTAAAAATGTCGTGGAAAATGTACGTGAGTTTTAAATCGTTCGCGAGAAACTCTTTCTCTAAGGCGGTGAAATTGAAAAAACAGAAGAACGCTCTTATAAATGCTCATGTATCCTGCTGGTGTCAAACTATAAGAGTTATATTCCAAATTATTGGACATGCTCTATTGTCAAGACTGACGGCTAACACACTTTGTTTACGAATACCAAAAACATTCTATTCCCATTCTGTTAATTTTTGTACTAAAACCGATGAAGGCGAACGTCACCAATCACTGAAGTTCTCCATTGAAGGATTTGTTGATTACACCTCATGAATAGATGTACGCAGGCACATATTAAATATTTGTTTCACTGTTTACTGTGCTTCTATAACGACTACGCTCAATGCGACAGTATTTCGCTCTGGTAGTTATCATATATTATCTTTCGCCTCCTTGTTCATTCGTCCGGACCAAGCCAATATAGGGCCCAATACCGTTCTAGTCGGTAAATGCGGTCGATGAGCAATGGTCTAGTAGCCAGTGTCTCGGTGGAGATTTTCGTGAGGAAACGGCTCGGAAAGGTTGACCAGGGGCGAAGGAGCGAAGGGTGTTATGGGGAGCGGCGCTCATATAAAGCTCATCGGGGTTAATCAGCGTCTCTCGTAAGGCTTTCCCCCTAAAAACACACAGACTTGTGTAAAAACAGACGCTTAAATACCTTACTGTGAATGTCCAAGCTTATATTGAACCAAAAGCGATCATTTCAGCTCAGTCAATGATTGGGTAAAATGGAAATTTTCTCTTTTTGCATTGCACACGCTTATCACAAAACGCGTTACATCCGCGACTAAAACCTAACCAGTGAAGCTTCTTCGACCTGAAACATTACTTTCAAATGTGATATGTTTATTTATAATTTAGATAAAGTTGAAAGTACATTTATAGACTGAACTAATAAGATCCATTGCATTTAGTAATCATCATAGAGGTAGGTCATATGCGTTGGAAATTTTGCGATACTGACAACACCTTGCGGTCGCCTTTTCAGTTTTAACCTAGAGTTAATTCTACTACACAAGTTTACTTATATAGTTGTATTAGTACATGATAAAGCCCCCCCCCCCCCCCCCCACTTAGGAAAAGATCAGGAATCGTTGGCCCAGTTCCCGAGGTGTGTGTTGGGGTGAGGTGCCATAAATATACATAAAACCGATGCTAATCTTACGAAGAAACAAGTGGTCTCAAATCACGCCTCAACTTAGTAGAATAGAAATTATTTAATGTATAGATATAAATGTCTGAGCATTCGTTGTATTGTATGTCGTTATAGTCAACAGCGTGTCACATCTGAAAATATTTTAAGTGCCTTATCAGTCTAGCGTGTCCTTCGAAAAAAAACTATATTGTCATGGATGATTACGTCCATGGATAGTATTGCTATTACTTAGACTAGGATACTATGTAATCAGGAGAGTCTCAGCCCGGCTAAGATTATGCAGAAAACCGTCTAGTTACCCTTTCTTCAGTAAAAACTTTCCTCTTAATGCTGTTAAATGACCTATTTATTGGCACTAAATAACTAGTGGACCATATGACCCCACTTCATAGGTCTATATTAGCCAACAAAACCGATCGGCGCCTTCCGTCGATATTGATAAGATACCAATGTGATTAAGTGAACCCGTTTTAACTACATAATAGAGAAGTTTTTAAAATATACTGGGATATGTTTTTCGTTACATCGCTTATTTTTAGGTATAACAGATTTAGAAAATCCTCGCTTGTATAGCCCCACCCTTCCCATATATAATAAATCTCAGTTAATTGTCCTGCGTGTCTAACATACGAAGGCATATTTGATCAAAAAAAAAAAAAAAAAAAAGTCCGTGTATAGGAAGTGGCCATATTAAAATGAGATTAAAAGCAACCAACAAGTGCATATTGAATTCAGTCATATTCATACCACTAATTGGCAGTGTTTTTGACTATAGCGAAAATTGGTACTTATCATAGTGGTAGTCGATGCTGCTAGCCCGCGTGTTGGTCTGAAGCCATTTCCCGATCATTACCAAGATTTCAGATCAGTTCCAATACTATTCGCATTGTTTTTATCGTATGCACCCTATACTATATCACGCAATTTGGTGGCTCACACAGATACGTCCTTTGGAAATAGTGCTGAAAATTTACCAGGATGGGGCAGTATGCTGTCGTCTAAAGAATCTATCAACTTGTCGAATTCTCAAACTTTAACTTCCTTTGTTTCCTGATTCATCATAAATTTCTTAAAATTTCAGCCGTTTTTTTGGTACAAATGAGTGTGTTAAATTGTATATAAAGGACGAGCTTTCCAATTAGGACCGTAGCATTTGATATCTAGACCGTCAATGAACCTCTGCTTGTCCATATTAAATATATGTCTAATTTACTGCTCAGTCAATTTGAAAAATAAATATCGTACACTGGACAAAGTGATTTGTTTCCTTTGGCTTGGCTCCTACCGTATTGTTTGTGACAATACGGTAGGAGCCAAGGTCTCTTTTCTATAAACAAATATATGCATCAGCACATTCTAGTATTATCTAAATGATTTCAAAGCCAATCTACAGAGCGGCCGACATATGCGACTTGCCGTGGTTGTTGCCGTGATATAACTTAAATCATCTCATTCCGCGACGTGGAACTTAGTGAAATTATGTTTAGATGTTGTACGGCTCTGCTTAGCAGTTTCCCCACACATCTATATCGTTTAATGCCCGCTCAAAATTATACTCTATACTGGTTAGTGGCACCAGCTGGAAGGTTAGAGTTCGAAAGACAATTGTTACGTTCCAGTCCCCCCCCCCCCGTACTCCCAATCGCCTTTCGTCTTGCCGAATTTCCCCTTCGCAATTGATTACCCTAGACTCTCCGTAGTTAAGTCGCTTTCGGACTTGGTAATATTAGCGGACCCCGACAGACGTTCCCGACGGAAGTCCTCGCTTCTCTGGCCCTTGCCCAATTGAAGCTTTCGCATCTGTGGCCAACGGGTCGATTTTTATCAACCTGTGGCTTGGAGATTTACTTGTCGCGAAGTAGCTGGCATAAAGTTAATCAGGTATATGGAGCAGCAAAGAACCGGACTATCGAGCATTGACTAGGAAGACCACGCGCTGCGCATTGGCATCTGAGGCGAAACTCGGCTTGTTTACACAGTAACACCAGCTTCTGTTCCTGCTGTCTCGGTTCCTGGACCTGATTAGAACGCCTGATCATCCAATATTCAATAGATCAGATGGCCACCAGGCGGCCTGTCGCATCGATCGCTAGCAACACAGATATGACTTAATCGTTTTAACTGATAACCGAACTAAATGTTCTACACGTGTCCTCTTCCTATGGACAGACAACGTCAACAGTGGCCTCAATGGTGTATTGGCCTACGGACAGAGGCTAACTTACGATAAGTACCAAAGAAAGTGACGATTTAACTTAAGTTCGGCATAAAATCTTCTATGGTTAGTGTGTCGTAGCAAATTTGTCTGGTGAAGATGGCACCTGTTCAGGGTTTCCTAAAGGTTAGTTAAATAAAGTTAATTTAGTAATAATTTAAAAACTTCTTGCCACACATTGGAGTCTTGCAATAGTTATCATATCATTTCGTCATCTATAACTTCCCTGAGAATTCGTAACGTGAATCGATATTTGCACGGCTACGAAGCCTCCCTAACATAATGTAAACAATGAGAATTTACTATTAAATTCCTAAAAAGTTAGTTAAACACGTAAATTAAAATCATCGTTCAGTACTATCCCAGAGGAGCGTATAGGAAGGTCTTTGAAATATCGGATCTGGTTAGAAATAGCGCGAACAACTGTAGAGCGTTATCAGAAACGATATGAGATGGCTTTCCTTCGTAAATCGTCAACCCCTTGAGATTTTTTCACACTCTAACGCTGCGCTTTTCTTTCGAGAGTCTGTCCAACCGTGAAGACTTCAATTAAGGACTGGTATAGCCTTCTAACGCATCCATCAATTCTATCGAAATTCTCTAATGATGCTGCCATACTTACAATTTATCTAACTAACTGTCCCGTTTGATACAATGACTCCGGCTTCCCATAGTCAATAATTAAGTTCCATTTCTACCCGTAACAATTTTCCGACTTGCTTATCAACACCTACGATCCAGCTTTCTTGGCTTCTCGGCAAATCTATCTGAGGAAATAAAGCGAACATAAGAGAGAGAGAGAGAGAGAGAGAGAGACTAAAATAGGCAGATTTGACTAGAACTAGCATGAACAACTACGACGCCACCTGCTCAAAGGGACTTAAAGATGACTTGGTCTTGAGTCATCGACTCCTCGAGATTGTTTCATGATAAATTGTTGTAGTTTCTCTGCGAAAGCCTGTTGTACTCTACAAACGTCTAACACAAGCGACTGTGCTCTCCAAGAGCCCGGCCCGGGTTCGATCACGAGACAATAACCGACCTAATTTTATGTCGCATTACTCTCACTGCCGCTACTTGTGTCTGTGTTTGTGTACGGGTTCGGGCTGCCCTACGGTAGTAAAGTAGTTTATATCGCAAAGCATTGCGTTAACAGATTAATTACGATCGGGATAATAGCTTTCTATCGTAATTTTACTATTCGGTTCGTTTGGTCATCTCACAGTCGCACTCCGTGTTGTCGATGGCTACCTTACTCACCTAGAAACCCTTCGAGTAAGTTGAAGGTTAACAATATTTAATAATAAAACAATATTATAATATATGTGCGGGCCATAATGATAGGAACCAAACAAAGCGAGGACATTTTGCTTAAGGTAATTTGATTGGTTATTTTCAAACGATTCACCCAAACACATTAATTGATAGCCCGTTAGTAACAGGACACGCTAAACATAGAGGGCCAGAATTCGTTTCGTATGATTAAAATCGTAGGACATGCAATTTTTTATTGAAATCTTTCTTACGCAAATCTTCGGCATTATTTACATAAGCTACAATTCTAGCCGATGACAACCCCCACATTTTTGAACAACATCCTTTTTCTACAAGATTCAGTTTGAAGTGCTATTTTCAGGATATTTGATAGCAACATTTTACTTGAAGTTTTACTGATACTAATAGAGATAGGTTCTAGTAGTTTTGTCAGTTTTCAACGAATGTCGGCAAGTGAGATGATTGTTGCAAAATACATGGTACCTATTTACCTAAACGGGTTCGAAATTCAATTGTCAACATTATAAATTTAGTACTTTTAGATCTGTAACAGTTTCGGTCGACACAACCTAATATCTGTAATATTGAGAATGAAATTTCTGCCGTAATAGTAATTTCACAGTAATAAAACTTCAAACCTTTAAACCTTCAAAGATATCGTCATGTAAATGTACAATCAGTGTTGACTCTTCAGAAAGCCAACGTCTCCTGGGCCATGGATCATTGTTAGCAGTATTCAATGCTTGAGCTGCCTGCTTAGAGCAAATAACAAACATTCGAAGCGACTACTTCTCCACGTAGACAGGAAAAGTTGTTGCAAAAAGAGGAACTTCACAGCTTCAATGATCGTCCCCAAAAATGAAGCGCCTATATGACTCACTGCCAGAATCCGTACAGGTCTCTAACATAATAATAATTTCTGATGATTAACTGATGTTTTATGCTGTCGTTAACAAAGAGTTTAATTTGACATTTAAGAATTGTTTTTGTTAGACGTACATAGCTATATTGCGGTAGGGGTACGCGTCATTGCGATATCGCGTTCGTGCTGCAAGAACAAAAATAGTTGAACCAATGAGTATCTGTTTTGAGTAAAGAGTTTTCTCAATTTTTTATACTAAACTCTAGTTACGGACGTATACGAGACCCCGTTTACGAAGCTCGTTGAAATAGCCGATGCTTTAATCATTGCAAAATCTACGAAGCTGGAGTTTTTTTTGCTCAGGAAAGCGTTCTAGGCGATATGATTACTGTAGATCTCTTCTCGTTTATCCGACTTAATGAATACTTCCTTTCTTTGCTAGATTTCCCCTTTTGAACCTTCTCCAAATAAGGACCCACACAATGGAGCTGTTCAGTGGATGACAAGTTGATGGAACTAATGACACGTCGGTACATGCAATCGTGGTCGATAACTTAAGTGCGGGCCATTTTTCGGCCAATCCCCTGAACGATGTTTCTTCAAAGCAAAGCTGTAGTCGCATTCGTTTTATAGTGCGTACAAGCGACAGAGCAGTACATTATAAACTCTTTCTATTATCTTACGGTGCTCGTAGACGCACGCCTAATCAATGATGTGTTGGCGTATATTTCATTTAAATGCTGCGCTACCTGTCCTTAAGAGCTCCGTTAGGGGATAGGAAAAACCTAGAAAAAAAAAGTCAAAGTCTTAGACTGTAAAATAAATACGTATTTTATGTAAATGGTATGCAATAATACATTAAATGTGGGTGTTGCTTTATACGACACAAACAAGAACAAATTATTACATCATATATTTGTACTAAATACAAATGATCTTGCTGTTTCTACGATGGTTTCTATAACTGGTCCAATCCGTGCCCTGCCTATTTCGAGGGGATATAGACGAGGCCATGTAACGACAAAACGAAAAGCGTCTCGTTAAGTCGCTTAGTCGAGTAAAGGATTTACCCGCAAAGACGATCTGACACATGATAAAAACACAGTCCCAGAGAGGTGAAAACTGTTGACGTGAAAGCACAAAGTTCCGAGGCTCCTGACGACTGGCTTGGAGTGTTTTAGCTTAAGATTCACCATTTTCCTATAATTTCGGAAGTAACGCATTTTTGTAGTTTCGTCTATCCCACCATGCCTGCTCCCTGGCAAAATTCACCTAGCGAAAGCATGCTTACCCATAGTGAGTTGTATTATCTGTTCCGAAGAGACCAACCAAGTTCCGCTGAGAACCAACGAGATTTGAATGGCTTTTTCAATAACTTGTCGAAAAAAAAATTACAAACGGAATGCCCCGAAATCTAGATACGTATAAAGTACGCTTCCGCAAAACAGAACTAAAGTGTATGTTCAGACGTTTATTTTTCCTTAAACTGTTTTAAGGTTCGCTAAAACTAATGAACTTATTGTAGTTCCAGCCACCTGACGGAGCTGCTTATTCAGCGATTTTTCCTCATAAATATATGACAAAACCGCATGGAAACCTTTGCTTACCATTCCAGTCTGACTGTTAGATTTGTTTTATTAATAAAGCACAGTGTATGTGTTGCTAAGTTTTTGTATAATATTTACGCTAATTTCTCCTAATAAATTCATGACTTCATTTGAAGTCCGACAACATACCCAGTCTAAAGGAACAAGCTCGCAGCTCGTCTTTGTTTGATTGGTTTTGAATATACTGGGTCGTTCAAGGTTCTTAATACCCTAATGATGGCTGCTGGACTAATGCAGAGCTCTTGTTAGTTGGAGAAGACAGTTAAATTTTAAGACGAGAGCGATCAACTGCACCAGTCGCACACAAAGCCTACAATACAACATCTACTTTGCAACTCACAAGGCGCAACAGCCACACACGTAAAAGCCAGACAGAAGCAATTCTTCTCCCTTCAGGGGAAACTTTGAAGTAGGCTCATTTATGCAACGGGACAAACTCGCTCCTTCCTGAACAAGCAGGAGCTCTTCAAAGTCAACTAACCGTTAGCATTCGGTGGACGATATAGGCCCCGCTCTAATGATGAAATCTGAGATGGGCCTTATTTGTGGAGCCCCAGAAGAGCCTGAGTGACGGACACCCGGACCTTCTGAACCAGCTAGCGGTTGTCCGTCACATGTCTCCCATGTCGTAATGAAAGGATAGACTGTGACGGGTCTAAGCTAGCTGAGCTTTAAGAGGCACGGTTAAAAGAAGCCGGAAAGGCCCGACTATATGTGTATCAATCACTTTTCAAAACACACTAACATGTTAGAACGTACGTGGACGCAGCCCGACATGCAAAGAAATGGATAGAAACCAGCATCCCCCGGCTGTTGCGTACAGCAGCAGCCAGCCAAGTTCTCCTTCTAAATCGATAACGCAACCCCACTGAGAGGATGTATATTCGTATGGCCGACTTCGGTAAGAAATGAATGGGCGAACGGGAGGAGCATGACCGCTATTACATTCAAACCAGTGTCAACATAGAGCAAGTGGACCATAGCCGACCAGCTACTTGTACGTAACCAACGTAGATCAACACATCCAGGTCGCGTATGACGATGACAGTGGTACGATCTAAGACAACACGAAGGACAACCGTATTGCCATAAAGTAAACGAGGTGTCCATTTTTATAAAGCAGCAAATCTTCTACCTGTTTCTCGAACTCTGATGCTTCAAAACGTGGTCGCATTATCAAGTAATGACCACGATTACAGTACAAAGCCTGTTAGAGCATACTGATCCAAGCGTCAACAGAGGAACCCTGTTAAAGTTAGCTACGGTAAAATTGGACATTAAATAAATCAGCATGCGATAGATTTTGTTTGCCGAACCTAACCACTGGCTGCGGGGGGGGGGAGGGGGGGATCGGAGCAAGTATAAAGAAAGGTAAGTACGTTGGTAACAGGAACATGATTTAATGTGAAAGATCACTGGATTTTTTCAAATTAAGGAACTAATTGGTTCCTTTTCGCCTACATTATGCCACTCAGTATTAAAGGCCCGTCAAAACATCGCCGTTTTACTAAGTACGAATCATTCTTTTTCTTAACACATCCTACGTAACATTTCGAAACTCTTCGTCGTAAAGTTCTATCGTCTAACGATTGGCACACATTAATCGGAATTGGTTCGAATACTTCATACATTGCATAACTTAGAAAAAATAGTGAGTGCGAAAATAGCTTGTTAATTCGTTCTAAATGTAGGTCAGTGTATGTACAACTCCATATAAATGAACTTTCGATTGTTAACCTGTAAAATCATTGAGCATATTGTTTACCAATCAATGCCAGTTTAGGAGTAGTAGTAGTAGTAGTAGTAATAGTAGTAGTAGTAGTAGTAGTAGTAGTAGTAGTAGTAGTAGTAGTACTAGTAGTAGTAGTAGTAGTAGTAGTAGTAGTAGTTATTACGGCAGGTAATTTTTCGTGAGAACCTGTGATCAGTGTCTAAATTACCGTTGTATAACAATGGCAGTCACTCGTGTCAACTGGACGCGCACGATCCCTCCTAATAAAATATTTTTGCATTATAACTGAACTGTTAATCATATCGCTGGGTGGATTATATTAGTCTAGCCGCTTTCCACTTGTATACACTAGTACTTTTTCCCATACCCTAGGCAGCATACCACTGCAGTCTTCATTCTTCATAAAGTTTACTAATGCTACGTTGGTATGGTATATGATCAGATGATTCTATTAGGCTGACGTCGAGGTCGCATAGTATGTGGTAGATCACATCCCTTCACGGTGCTGCCGTCCCTGATGCTATCGTCAAATGTTTTCGAAAAAGTGACCATTACTATGTCATTAAGGACCAGGTCCCTTGCATCTGCTTTTTCCAATGACACATAAATACCCACTTATATAAATAGATGAAATTTGTTCTCTCCATTTTCAGTGTTCTCTAATAGTTGGAAGGACCTGTGTACAATAGAATGCCAGTGATATCCTTTTCTACGAAAATTTTCATAGGTGTATTTGATATTTAAGTTTTAAGTGTGCGATTTTTAACGATTTAGTAAACTTATCGAGAAATACTGCAAGAATTTTGAAGCTACTATTTGTTACGATTCAAGGTTTGATGGTATTTAAATGTCGTCGTAATTGTTACTCGGTACTTCTCTTAATTAATTAACATTTCAGTTAAGAATTTTAGAAGAAGTATTTTTTAATAAATTAACAGAACATCAATAATTCGATCCGGCCATATTCATCCTTAGTTTGTAATTTCGTAGTTATGCTTGTTACTCGTAAAGTGATAATTGACTGGATACGAGACTCACATCGTGACAAAATAATTTCGATGCTATTTAAGCTTAGCACTGCGCTGTACGCGTGCCTCAAACAGACTAACTTATTCCAACATGTTTCAATTAGAGCTTTCTAGACGTTGATTCGAGGGAACGAGAAGCAAAAAGAGTGCTTGCTACATACACGAGGCCTGCTATCGCCGCGTAGAAATGGCGTTGCCCCATGATTCTTTTGGCTCTGAGGAAGATCTCCTGAAAGATCTGTCGAAGCACAAGCATTAATCCCGTCTATGGGTGTCAAAGTAAATCTTGCATGTTAGCGTAGATGCACTATCATAAGCAAACGCTTCATAATAACGTCTGTTGTAGCTACTGTTGCGATGATTCTACCCGGCAAAGGGGCTCATACCATTTTTATGCGAAGCCCTTTGGTAGGTGGTTGGATATGAACTCATCATTTGAAGTGTACCATCCAGATACCTCAAAAATAACGAGAACAATCTTCCTGTTTCGCCTCGAGTGCGGAGATCTCGGTAGCCGCTAGGCCGGCCGGCCGGCACGACCTGATGAACGTGTGACCTTATCAAACGGCATCCTGTCTCGACCTTATTCTCTATTGCCCTATTGTCACAGTCTACCAGCCCTTTCGTCTCCCCCTTGAGCGCCTCGATGAGCTGCCTTTCTAATTTTGCTTTATGCCACGCGAGCCATTCATGCGTCAGGCTGATTGAGAAAGTGGATCAAAACGTGTATGTTAGTATATCTTCCGCCTGAATTTCGTCGCGTAGCATAACGACCTGATGGTATCTACTTATATACCGTCAGTCACGACATCAGTCATTTATGCGTCTAAATTACTAACTGGAAGTGCCCATTAGGTCCTAGAGAGGTCTCTCTGTGAGTAATTATCCATGTTGCTGGTCCGCCTTATTTTGATAGTGGTGGCCAATGTCACAGCCAGTTTTTTTTATTACAGTCTTATACACTTGAGTTTTTACGAGGAGCATCCAATCGTTGGTTGCTCGTAACAAAGCATACATTTTGGATGATTCTGATATAGACGACGACTGATATGACGTACTGTTCCGACTTCCAAGCTGTTTTTATCTTTGTTTTTATCAATTCATCGGTTGTACCCCATGCATCAAAAGTGGTATAGCGTATAGATTTCATTAATTTTAGGTTATTCGATTAGGATATATGCAATCCGTCTCTATTTATCACGGTTTTTAGGAAAGGGTTCGTGAATTGCAGCTTCGCCTGCAAACGAAACGAAGTACCAATCGAAGGCTGTTATATCTGAAAAGTCGTCTTCCTTTTACCTAGTCACACACACACACACACACACATACACATATCTATATAATAGACTGACCTATCCGATCAGGCTAATACGCTCGATTCGTTATGTTCAAGGGGTTACTGAATAACAGTTTTGATCATAACGGCTAGACAAATTATATGTGTTGCAACTGCCGTGCGGAGATCCTACATAGCTTGAGTACGTGAAAATCGAACAAAGCCTAATAGATCTCGCTATGATTATATACCTCCTGAAAACACCTTTGAAAGTCCCATTGAAATTTGCAACGACACAACTAAAACGGATAGAACGTCTCCTAATTAGGACATAATTGTCGGTTTAATAAATTCCCCTCATCTGTATTTGAGTACCATTACGAAAATTAAGCCAAAACGGTCGAACGTATTTTCATTTGCAGTTATCTGATAGTAAAAATTAAAAAGGGCAAAAAATTGCTTTACAAATTCGTTTTCTTCACATCTTAACTACTATGCCGCCAATCATGAGCGACACCTTTTACCGTAATGTCACGGAAAATTTATTTAACACGACAAGATAATACACGGGGTGCAGGTTGTGGCGTGTAAATCAGAAATTTCGTCAACTTTTTCGTACATGTTTTTCTTGGCGCTATTGATCAATAAAGATTAAATGCTTTCACTAGAGCTGTCCGACACTGCGTTGCTATCTCAATTACTAAACTTATATATTTTTTCTTAGGCCTTGTTTCCTTATTATGAGCCTGTCCTGCATTAATTACAGTGGCATTGAGATTTACTAGCAGGCCTATTATTGTTACCGGCTTCTATGGCTGTTTAACACCGGAGTAGATTTCGCATGGAAAACTTGCATGGAATAAGTTGATTAATTTTATTACTTATCGGTAATGTGACCGACTAAGGCAAGTCACTTAAATCGGTGCTTACCGTAGCGTGTGTGCTTTCCTCCCGGAGAAGACTTGCCAGCGGGATCGACCTTATTGGTGCCGTTGTTTCGCGGAGACGGCACACAGCTGAATGGGGGAAAGCAGGTCTCTAAGAGTTATTGAGGGCGAGGTGACCAAGCGATGCAGAGGGGGAGATGGCTTCTGCAAGGCTTATTGATCGGGACATCGAGAGAATGCGAAACCCTGTGTATGATTAATTGTCGTCTTCTCTCCCGATGACGAATTCATGGGCTGCGCATGACAAAGTCCACATAGGATGATACAGCATAGAGCTGGCCGTCCCATTTAAAACCCACCAGCTTGGGTCTTAACTTAAAAAATGTAACATTAAAAAACGAACTTGAATCTACAGACGCTGAAACTGAAACAAAATATTATAGAAAGGCTCTACTTTACATATTGATTATTCGAACTGATTTGGTTTATCGTAAAGTGTAATTCCTCTACGTTGATGAATTGGACGTTCCCTCCACCGGGAGCTCCACCGCTGTGCGCGTCTTTTGGCGGCAGTGATAGAAGCTTGCTCGAACGTCATAGACTTTTCATCCGATATAGGTTATTAATAAAACCATGAAACACGCATATCGCCTCATGCTCTTTACCGCACAGGTGACATAGCTAGTTATATTAAAGATGTTTCCAGTCTAAGAAAAAAATAGTTCACTTTTTCTCACTGTAACGTCCACACTCTCAAATCAAAATCTCAGAAATCGTATTTAATTAGTGCATGGCTCCATTAGTCATGGACCCCATAAACGATTGAAGTCCTCGTTCAAGTTGTGTGCCGTGGCAATATCGATTTTCATGGTTTCGATTTAAGTTTGTTTAAAGTTCGCTAAAAGTATCAAAAGATAAAGGCCATTTCGTCGGTACTTGAGAGTAAACATGCTTTCAAATTTATCTTCATGTACTCGCTTTATCATCCCTGATATCTGCAAGCTGTATTTACAGCCTGCTTCACTCGACAACTTGAAGTCAAAAAAAACTATAATAAAAACAAAACACTATACATATAGAATTACTGCTTACACTTTACTTTTTCTATATGGACTTACCGCTTACAGGCAGCATAAAGAACATCACACTACATTAGATATTGGCAGAACGAAGCAGTATGAGAAACAAAACGATCCATCATATAACGTTCAATTATACACTACATATATA